>NC_041384.1:380413662-380518093 GCF_002162155.2 Triticum dicoccoides
TTCCCGATAAGGCCGTAAGGCATGATCCGAGCCCGTCATATATCCTCTGCTTTCTCCAAGGCAACCAGGGCAAACTATTGTTGGAAAGATGCTGCGCCGAAGAAAAAAGATTATATTAGACCAGGTCTCACGGTTAGCAGATGAGATCCATTCTCATGAATGACACGTGCATTCATAAATCCCAAAGCATCTAATTCCCTCCCCCCCCCCCTATTTCAAGTGGGGGTGGAATAGATGCTTTGTGATTTGTAAATGTCACGTGTCATCCATCAGGATGGGTCTTGGATGAGACCTGGTCTTATAGAATTCTTTTCCGCGGCCGAAGTCTGTAAACGGGGTAACAACCGATGAACGTCATCGATGCTAGGAGCGGCTGGTTTGGCCGCTACAACCACAGGGTGGCGATGCTGGGAGTGGCCGGTGGGGATGCTGGGAGCGGCCGACATCGATGGTGGGACCGACATTGCCTAATGCTGGAACCGACGACACGGGTTGCTGCAAGCTAGGGGGACCATGACAACGCCTGATGTTGGAACCGAGGACATGGATTGCTGCATCAGACAAGGTCAATTGCTGGAACCGGCTTCGCTGATTGCTGAGACCGACAACTCAGATGCTACGAGGATTGCTGGGACCGATGGGCACAGGTGCTGCAACGAGCGAGGCGCGCTGAGACGGCAAGGTGTGGCGCTTGAACCGGCGAGGCAAGGTGCGGCGACCTGATGCTGGTGTTAGTTAGGAAGAATGAGATTGCACGAATCGATAATCATTAATCGTGTGCATAGTGCACATACATAGGTACAGGATGGATCGGCCTCTACTTGTCTCTCAAGATGTACAAATATACAAGGGGGGGAGAGAAATACAACGGTATAAATACAGACCCAAGTCCCATACACATGCAGTGGACAACGTACTCTCAACACCCCCCTTCCCCTCCCGCGCAGTCGAAGCGTCGCCGGAGACACAGAGACTGGACCAAAACTCCTCAAAGACTGGGGTCGATAGTCCTTTAGTCATGACATCGGCAAACCGCTGAGTGGTAGGAACGTGCAAAACACGAACCTTTCCAAGAGCCACCTGCTCGCGAACGAAGTGAATGTCGAACTCAATATGCTTCATACGGCGATGGTGGACGGGGTTGGCGGAGAGATAGACGGCGAACACGTGTCGCTCTACGTCAGGCTATTGTGTCTACCTCGGCCCTTACTGATTTCGTAAAGGTCTTGAGTTCAAGACCCGGCTGGCACATTAAATTGCAGACCCAGCTGGCGCATTAAATTGCAGCCCTCTTTCAGTCCACGTTTAGGCATGAAGAAGCCGCACGTGAGGAGGAGTGTTGACGTATAATATACTGCCTAGTCTCTTCTATCAGATCGGTCTTTTAATTGCATTGGCTAGAGCATGCACTTTTATAGTTGGGACCGACGAGGAGTGGCATGGAAACGGCAAGGCAAGGCTGCTTCTATGGACAACAAGGCCGCTAGTACTGGGAGCGGCCAAGCGGGTCTGCAGCAACGAGACCAGCGAGTGTGCTGCATGAGTGGGTGGCAACGGCAAGCTGCTGCAGGCGTTGGGTGGCACTCCGTGGGCGCCGTTGGGAGCAGGGGACGAGATATGTGGGATTATTCCTCGTTTGCTTCTTTTGCCGATCAAATCTGAGATGTGGGATCCAACGGCTGATGACTGCCCCTATCGGACGGCGCGTGGGGTGACCCATCTGAGCTCCCGGCCGGTCGGCCAGCGCCTAGCATTGGCCATTTTAGATTGGGTGTGTCTAGGTCTCAAACCAAGTCTCAAGTGATATACTCCCTCCGTTCCATATTACTCCTCGCTGATTTAGTATTGATATGGAACGGAGGTAGTATATAAGAAAAAAAAAACTGAAAAGAAACTTTTTGTACAGGTCCCCGTGCAAGATCAAAGGAATATTAACGAAGTCTAAGTCGACTGAGACTTAGCAAAACTGTTTTAGATTAGAGTTGACATGATAGGCTATAATACGCATGGCATGCGACAGGGTGCATCTCAGATGTTACAGTAACGTTGCCTTGTTAAAGGGTAAATTATCAAAATGTTTTTCTCAATTAAAAAAAAGCATTCTACAATTGCTATTTACAGTTTGGTACAGACAGTCCACATGTGGTCACTCTACCATTACGAACCTGAATCTGTTATGCTCAGGTTCCGAATCCAACTCAACACCAAAACTGCAGCAGCCACATTGCACGGTACGATGGTTTACATTTTTGCACGATGCAACTCTGGGGGCAAAAGGAGGCGGGTGTTAATTAATTAGTCAACGAGAAGTGGGAGAAATTCAGAAGGATATACTATCACTGAGAAGATTTATCTGAGACACAACGAATTATAGATACTGCAACGCTACAATGTGGTATGATAACAAGCTACATAAAAGGCTCAAAGCATTTGTTCGGTACTACTACCATCCAATTTATTTGTCACTAGAAAGATTAGCAGACGCACCTCAAAAGGGGTCATGTGAGAGATCTGCCAGCCCATTCACGATCTCTCTTCTTTAACTTCGCTTGCATCTTGTTAAACTTCTGTTTTCCTTTCTCCAGAAGAGGGTCAACCACTACATAGTCATTTGGATCATCCTTCCTAGTCATACCATCCTGTATAAAGATAAAATAGGTTCATGCATCAATTTCCCTTGTGTGCGCGGGAAAAAGAAGAGCCGCAAAGATACCAGTACCTTCGAAGATTCAGGTGCGAAAGTGAGACGGTTGGCATGCCACTCTTTGTAGTCCTCACTGTCTTCTGCCTTTGTTTCCATATTAGCAGGCTTATTACTCATCAAGGAAGCCTTGAACTTCTGTAACTTTGCTAAAGTCTAACGAAAAAAATTGACGTTTAAGAAACAGTTAGGCACTCAACTTCAAGAGCAAAAGCTGACACGTAGAAGAGATGTCAGCTGGAATATGAATATGCATGATCCATCATGAAATGGCACAAGGAAGGTGGACACAAGAAAGCAGAAAAACAATACCTCCACTTCACGGCCTTGGAGGCTGCGTTTTCTCTGTTTTTTCAAATGTTTCTCTTGTTCAGCTGGATTTAGCAGTTGCAAATTAACATCTCCTCTGGACATCCTTTCAGTATTGGCTTCAGAGCCAACACCTTTTTTCTTCAAAGACAGTTTCCGTGATTTTGATGATTGATGATCATCGTCGTCGTCGCCGTCATCACTCCTGTGGACATTTAAATTGTTAATAAATTCAGAGGACAACTGCTAAACTAGATTACCAACATATTGTTAATAAAATCAGGAGCAACTGTGGGAGTAGATTATAGCAGAATACTGTTTAAATTTCGAAGTGTTTCAAACGTGCAAACAAGCAAGACTCTTCTTCCACTATCTGCATAGTACAGGTATGGTAAGACTAAATAAAGATACATTATATTCAACACATCGTAACCCGGTTACCGAAAAGAATTATTGTGTATCTACACAATCCCCCCAAACCATGAGGCTGCTCGAAATGCTGCACTCTCCTCGCACCCCAGTGTCGCTGGTTCCTTTGTCAGCCAGTCGTGGAGCATCGAGTATTTTTTGTTGCCCTTGAGCCTCCCCCGTTTTACTGCTCCCTCCCGCTTCGTCCCACACGCCCGCCGCTCCCTCCTAACCCTAGCTGACAGCTAGGCGCCACTCAACCCGTTCAATGTGTCGGCTGCAGGGCGGACGCGGTGACCGAGAAAGGGTGAGGCGTACCAGCGCAGAGAGCGGGCACCTCATTGCACGAGGCTTAGAGATGTCAGGGCTGATCGACTCCACGGGCCACAGAGTTCCCCGTCATCCGGACAAGTTGTGTCTGGCTCTCACAAGGTCGCATCCACCATATCCGGTCAACGAAAGTCAGGGAAGCCTAGATTACAATTCACAGCATGCTGAAGATGTCATCCTCTAGAGTCAGGGGCTGCTCCTCCACATCATCCAGTGGCAGGCCAGCCTCCAAGGCACTTGCGCTGGCGAACTCCCACATATGTGAGCCACTTCATGTACTTCCAGGGCGGCGCCGCCCTCGAGTTCATCATGGTCGACAAGTATGCCATCGCATAGTGCCATATCATTTAGCTACGAGTACTTGTGGTTCTCTATTCCGTTCAGCTCCAGTAAAAAAAGTAGACCTATCAATTCAGCTACGGGTACTTGTGGTTCTCTAGCCATATCATTTAGCAAGTGTTGTGGACTTGCTATCAGCCTATCACCATGTAACTGAAATTTAGAGGCTTTACAAAATTAGTTGAAGAAGGGGAGCCTTGGCGCAGTGGTAAAGCTGCTGCCTTGTGACCATGAGGTCATGGGTTCAAGTCCTGGAAACAGCCTCTTACAGAAATGTAGGGAAAGGCTGCGTACTATAGACCCAAAGTGGTCGGACCCTTCCCTGGACCCTGCGCAAGCGGGAGCTACATGCACCAGGTTGCCCTTTTTTTTTTTTACAAAATTAGTTGAAGAGCTATAACTGTCAGGGTCCCCCCTACATTTTTAGCTGAAAAGAGTTAAAGAGCTATAATTTCACATGCCCTAATATGTATGTAGCATTAGTTTATTCCCCTATTCTGCAAGCTAAGAGTGCATAAATGATACGCACAGGAAAAAATATAATATTTTACTCCCTCTGTTCCTAAATATTTGTCTTTCTAGACATTTCAAATGACTACTACATACGGATGTATGTAGACATATTTTAGAGTGTAGATTCACTCATTTTGCTCCGTATGTAGTCACTTGTTGAAATGCCTAGAAAGACAAGTATTTAGGAACGGAGGGAGTAGTTGCTATTGTTCAATGTTGTAGTGAAGAACTTTTTTTTCTGAGCCTCTTTTCATCTTGGGAGGTATTTGATAGTTGTGCTTCAGGAGAGCAGTTTTGAATGGTATTAAGAGCTTTTTATGATGAACTGTCTGTAACATCATGAATGTTTGAGAACTTCAGGCCGTAACATCATGAGAGAAATTCATTGAGCACCGCTTAAGAAGAATGACAAGCATGACCAAATGGTTTCATGCCTGGGAGGTTGACCATGGGAGGCATTTTCTTGGTAAGACAACTTATGGAGAGATACAGGGTGTTCATTGACTTGGAGAGGGCCTACTGTAAGATACCGCAGATTGTAATGTGGTGGCCCTTGGAGAAACACAAAGTCCCAACAAAGTACATTACCCCCATCAAGGACATGTACAATAATGCTACGACAAGTGTTCAAACAAATGATGGCGACACTGATGACTTTCCAAGTAATAGGACTGCACCAAGGGTCAGCTTTGAGTCCTTATCTTTTTGCTTTGGTGATGGATGGGGTCACAAGGGATATTATACAAGGAAATATCCCATGGTGTACGCTCTTTGCGGATGATGTGATGCTAGTCGACGACAATCAAACGGGGATTAATAGAAAGTTATAGTTGTAGAGACAGACGTTGAAATCGAAAGGTCTTAGGCTAGTAGAACTAAAACTGAGTACATGAGGTGCAGTTTCAGTACTACTAGGCACGAGGAGGAGCCTTGATGGGCAGATGGTTACCTCAGAAGGACACCTTTCCACATTTGGGGTCAATGTTGCAGAATGATATCGATGAACATGTGAGCCATCGAATCAAGCTGGATGGATGAGGGGCGCTGAGCTTATGGCATCCTCTGTGACAAGAGAATGCCACAAAAACTAAAAGGCAGGTTCTATAGGACGGAGATTCATCCTGCAATGTTGTATGGCGATGAATGTTCGCCGATTAAAAGACGACATGTCCAACAGTTAGGGGTAGCAGAGATGCGCATGTTGATATGGATATGTGGCCACACAAGAAAGAACCGGGTCCAAAATGATGATATACGTGATAGTGATAGAGTTGGGGTAACGCCGATTGAAAAGAAGCTTGTCCAACATCGTCTGAGATGATTTGGGTATATACAACTGAGGCCTCCAGAAGCGGAAGGATATAGCATGCAATGCATAATGTCAAGAGAGGTCGAGGTAGACCAAACTTGATATGGGAGGAGTCCGTAAAGCGAGATCTGAAGGACTGGAATATCACCAAAGAACTAGCCATGGAAAGGGATGCGTTGAAGTTAGCCATCACATGCCAGAAATATGACCAAGTTTCGAAATCTTTTGGGTTTCCACTCTAGCCTACCCCAACTTATTTGGGACTAAAAGGTTGTTGTTCAGACATGCAGACACACACAAGACCATTCTTCTAGTATCTGCATGACATAGATACTTATGTTTAGATTACCACATGTTATATTCGACACATGGTAACCCTACTAAGAAAAATTGTGACCACACAATATGCAGAACTAAACTATTTATCATAATGGCAAGCCAATGAAAAGTAATTTCAATATAAACAACAACAACAACAACAAAGCCTTTAGTCCCAAACAAGTTGGGGTAGGCTAGAGGTGAAACCCATAAGATCTCGCAACCAACTCATGGCTCTGGCACATGGATAGCAAGCTTCCACGCACCCCTGTCCATAGCTAGCTCTTTGGTGATACTCCAATCCTTCAGGTCTCTCTTAACGGACTCCTCCAATGTCAAATTCGGTCTACCCCGCCCTCTCTTGACATTCTCCGCACGCTTTAGCCGTCCACTATGCACCTTATGTCACAAAGTAATTTCAATATGATTATGTTAAAATATTAAAAAGATCACATAATTTGTTGTCATTCAGAATGGTGATATTATGTCCCTGGGTAACTTATTGCCTGTTACCAGATATGAATACTTGTAAGTAGTAACAGACTTATAAATGAGTTTTCAGGAAACTAACGCTTAGTATTAAACAAAAGCTCAGGACTAAAAGGACATGTAGGAATAGTGTTGTTCACAAGAACAGATATTCTGGTTGATCAAAACATCATAACGATAACCTACCACATTGAACTAAACTACCAATAGATATTTGCAGAAGAAAAACACAGTGCATAAGGAATAAGGATAAGGAACATATGGATAAGGTAGACATAATAATAGAACCTGTGAGCTGGTAATTCTTTATCCTTCTGATGAGTTTTATCTGCATCAAAGAGGGGGAAACAGATTGCTCAGTTTTCCAACTTATATGCAGCAATCATGTGACATCAGCCAAAAAAATGCAAGTAGCTGCAGGAAATTACATAATCCTGCCTCTCATTATGTCTGTCATGGCACAGTAAATGGCTGAACTGGAGAAGGGCCATCTTAATAGAAACAGGAATAGCAAATTACCTTTCTTGGAAGATTGACTCTGCCGAATATCCCCAAGCTCTCTACGCTTTTTTAGAATCCGTGAACGCATCCTGTTGTCAAAATCCTCCTCATTCTCATCTTCAGGAGAATCATCATTTTCTGGATCATGCTCTGGCTCTCTGGATTCAGCTTTCTTCGAGATTAAAGCCTCCCTGATAGATAGGACAGTTTCATTTTTCTTCTCCTCTTCCTCCTTGGACTGGATATTTGCAACAAGCACAATGGTGTTCAAATTTGACAAGGTCTAAAAATATTCAATAGTAAGCAAGTAGCTCTTATTAAGCAAAACCTGATCAGAGCCCAGGATACAACTCATGTCCTAAACCAATTCAAGACGAAAAATGTATTTGAGTTATTAATGGTGTATAACAGGAATATATTTAACTATATGAATAATCAATAGAAGACAAAAGACAGGAAATTAGTCCAACAAAGCACTCGGTACAAAAGTGCTCCTTAGGTAGTTAGTGCTGTTAAAGAGAGAATGCTAGAAAAAAATAAAGAAAATGGTCCCATTTGTGACTGGCCTTCTAAAGTTGTTGATTGGGAACCAGTGAGGAAGCATGATCTACACAACTATAAGTCAAAAGAATAAAGTTGACTAAGTAAGAAAGCTAGCAACACACATCTCTGGTTTCAGATGGTATGCACACTAACATAGCAGAAGTGTGCTGCACAGTATAAAATGCCATGTCCGCCAGTTGGACAAGGTCTCTTTAGGTTTTTGTGGTGCAATATGTTTGCTAGCAAAGGATTGGTTAACATCCTACAGATTTCCTCAAGCACAAGGGACACAATTGATAATACTCACCAGTTGTTCAACCTGTGGTTCCACTTTAAGAAAACGGGGGTCATCGAGCACATCGTGGATACTCTTTATTTTGTCCTTCACAAAAGAAGCTGCCTCATTCTCCTCTTCTTCTACTTCATCTCCAAACGAGAGCACATTAAGTTGCCTACAGGATGAATGGACAGTCAAATGAAATCCAACACCGATACCTTATCTTTGCAAGGAAAATTGGTTCCAACATGCAGAGAACATACTTAACAGCTTTCTTCTCTGGTTTCCTCTCAGCATCAGCCTTGGGAGCAGGCTGAATCTTCTTAAGTTGTCGTGGAACTATATCATCAAATGGGTTCCAGAGTACCTATAAAAGCAGAAACACACATAACTAAGCAACATCTACTTAGGCTTCACAAGTAACAGTAAAACAGATAGAAGAATCTGCTTCATTGCAGAAGTACCAGAACTAAATGAAACATGAGGGGAATAACTACCTCAACTGAAAGAATTTTCTGTGGGTATACAGGCCGATCATCCTTATCAGTCTCGATATCAGCCAAGGCCAGAAGATTGAAGATAGAATCCCCAGTGACCTGGACGCACACATACATACATGGTAAACTGTATAATCACCTCCAATGGGGACAGTCAAGGTAGACACGTACCTTCCCAAAAATTGTATTCTTCTTATCAAGCCAATCGCAGCGGTCAAGGGTAATGAAGAACTGGCTTCCGTTCGAATGAGGTGTGCCAGCATTGGCACATGCCAATAAACCCCTGTGATTAAACCTCAAACGTGAATGGAACTCGTCAGCGAACGGTGCCCCATAGATGCTCTCACCCCCTGCAGATTGATGTCAGATACTCATCAGGTTCAGTTCAGAACACCCCCAAATCCACCAATCACATGTATGGCTCGAACGATATTCAAAACTGAGACACTAATCATTAATTTGATGCACAATCCGCGATTCAGTTGGGTAAAGACCGACAGTGAAATCCGGAATCAGAAACCCTATATCGTAGGTCTGGTTAGGGTTTAGGATCTCACCGGTGCCGGAGCCGGTGGGGTCGCCGCCCTGGATGAGGAAGGACTTGATGACCCGGTGGAAGAGGGTGCCGTCGTAGTAGCCCTCCAGGCATAGCTGAACGAAGTTGCGCGTGGCCTTGGGGGCCTCCTTGGCCCACAGCTCGATGTCGATCGGACCGGCCGTTGTCTGCACCACCACCTTCCCTTTCGTCGGCGGCTCAAGCACATACACCGACGACATCTTGCCGGCCTGTCCTACCCCGCCGGCCGCCGGCCGCCGCCTCGACTCTCGCGCTCCGGCAGGTCGGTCTGTCTCGAGATTGTGGTTCCGGTGGTCCGGTTCGTCTGGCCCTGTTTGCGCTCGATTCTAGAACCGCCTCCACCAAATCGCCTGTTCCACAGAGCTGTTTTTTGTTATGGTAATACGTGTTTGGTGTATCATTCATATCATAAAAAACAAAATACAAGTCGCGTAAAAACTGATCTGACAAAACTAAAAAGATAGCAAAACATCTTTAAATTTGACACCAACATATCATAATCTCATTCATATCATAAAAAATAAAGTACAAATCACGTAAAAACCGACATGACAAAACTAAAAAAATAGCAAAACATCTTTGAGTTTGACACCAACGCCCGTCATCTATCTCCGGCATCACCATAATAGCCACCGAAGAAAAGAATGACGAATTATCTCCTCACCCGAACTCGACGCGGCTTCATCGCTGATATGCAGCTTTGCGGACCTCCAAAATAGCTCAACAAAAGTAAAGCCATTGTCGTTGAACGAATCGTATTGGGGCAACACTCCGGACACGCCATCGAACTCCAGATTTGGCATCCCATCACGACTAAGACGCTGAAGGAGGAAACTATGCCTGCCATCCACGAATCACGAACCCAGCACACGTTTCGTCTTCCAGATGTCGTCGATGCAGACCATAATCTGCAATCGCTCTTGGACTACCTCCCAAGCTCCACACCGACGCTGGAGCAAACGTCGTCGCAACGGCGGAGCCCAAGGACACAGGTCCACCACGAGGATGCCGCCGCCGCCACGCCATCCTTACTTGAACAGACTGGCTTCCAAATCCACCCCCAACCGTAGGACCGATGGCCTCGTTAGGAAGGATCCGAAAAATCTTTATTCAGCGTTTTCATCGTCGCCGCCGAAGCGAAGACGATGAACAGGCTAAAGACATAGACTACACGTGAGTAAAAACAATCCACACGTGTGGATCCGGTGACCCCCCTCACCACCGACGACCGGGGTCGCCGACGAAGGGGAGCCGCCGGAGGACAGCGCTGAAAGATGGTCTCTCCTAGCGGCGGCTAGGATTCCAGCCGCCAGGGAGCAAGGAGGAGAGAAAAAGAATCTGGTCACGTTCCACATAGATGTTTACGCGCCACGAAAACATAGTGTATATGGTATGTTTCCTTAACGTGGATACGTATTACTCTTCTCTTCTCAGGTAACATGGAGCACTTGTTTAAAAGGCTACAACTATTATTTTGAGACCCCTAAATATTCTAAAGGAGAAATGTACTATATATACAGATGTGTAGTATGTGCATATGAAGTTTTCATCAGTATATCTTTTAAGCTATGGTGTACACCACAAAGACAAATATATATAGTTTCAAATGGAATTAGTCTTTGGTTTTTAAACCACAAAATTATTATTTTATGTAGCCTACAAATAAATAAATTCATAGCCACACTATTTGGACGTGCCTACTAAGTTAGAGCATCTCCAATAATAGTTGCAGAAAAAAATTACTTTTGCATTTTCGAGGCCCAAAAACCCCTTTCCAACACATGATGTATATGCAAAAAAATATAATATATCTCAGCCTCACGGAGATATAAATAAAACACTTCGTGATGCAAATATACATCTCCACCTACAGGAGATGTAAATTTGCCAGCCGTGCGCCAACCACCCAACTGCCTTCCTCCCGCTTCCGCGCGACCGTCGTCCGTCCGTCTAACGGCGTCATGGGCTAATTTGGCCCAAAATCGACACTGCTGCAGCCTGCCCGACGGCCGCCCGCCACGCTGCCACTACGCCCGCCTGTCCCCCGCCGCCTGCCTCGTGGTATTAGCGTCGGCTGTCCCCCGCAGCCCCGATTCATTTTCAGCCGCTGGAGGTTGTGGTCGGGCCGGTCGCCGTTATGCCTTCCATGGCGAGGTCGTGGTCGGGCTGGGCTTGTTCCTAGCCAAGACCAACCGATGGTCGCCCGCCTACCGTTCTTCCCGCCACGCGTAGCCGCTCGCCCGCCTACGTCGTCTTCTCTGCGGGATTGCGGTCGTCTCCTCTGTCGTACCGCCGTCGCCACCCGGACAAGCCGCAGCCGACCGATTTCTTCCTCCCTCCCCCCAAGCAAGGTGTTTGACGAAATTCCCCCATGGTAAAAATGAGCAAACTTGAAGGGGTTTTGTATTGTGGTTGGGGAGGTAGTTTGACAGTGATTTCCGCATTGTAGATGAGCTCGTGCGACTCCTCTTTCGTGGAAGATTCCTCATCGAATGAGGGATTTGATTTGAACGAAGAAGAGGACTTTCTATGCTAGTGGCGATGCACAAGAGGAAGAAGCCGAAGCACGACGGTTCCGTGTATGCTAGTGGCGATGCACAAGAGGTTGATGCGCAATTATTTTGGTTCACCATCCATTTTTCAGTGGTACTTCTGACGCCCGTTCAGAATGTCCAAAGACTTGTTCATACACATTTGCAATTTTCGTGAAGGAACATGTGATCCTTCGAGCAAAGAAGGAATTGTGCCGGGTTGCTTGGACATAGCAATGAGCAGAAGGTCACCGACACTTCGCACATGATGGCCTATGCGTTCCGGCGGACTACATTGATCAGAACTTTGCGATGGCAGAGAGCACCTCTATCTTCTATGTCAAACAATTTACAAAGACTATGGTAGAAGTGTTTGGTGCAGAGTATTTGAGAGCACCCAATGCTCAGGACACTCGGAGCTTTTGGAGATGAACAAAGCTCGTGGGTTTCTAGGTATGCTAGTGAAAGTTCTAGTTATCAACTAAAGGAGGTGAATAGGTGATTTTTATGGAAGTCTTCGAAACAAGCAATGTCTTCAAAGACAGGAAACTAAAACAGTAACTAAACAGGATGCAGCGGAAGATAAACTACACTAGGCATGCAAAGAGTGTCAAAGTACAATAAAGGAGACGCATGAAGACAAGTAGCAGCTAGGTAGAACCAATCATATTTGGAAGATAGTGTGAAGACAAATACACAGTCAGAGAGAATGTCTTCACACAATGTCTTCGAACAGAACAAGCAAGCAAGGATTTCACGAAGCTAAACTGTAAGTAAAGGAGTGAAGTGGTAGAACCAGTTGCTTGATGAAGACAAGGTTTTGGTAGACCAGTTCCAGTTGTTGTGACAACTGTATGTCTGGTTAGGGAGGCTGAGATTGAATTCAGAAGACCAAGCCTTCACCTTATTCCCCTTGAGCCAAGACCCGCGGATCTCGCCCAATCACTCAAGAAAGTCTTCAAGGTAGACTTCCAAACCTTCATAGACTTTGTTCACCAGCAATCCACAATGACTCTTGGATGCTCAGAACACGATGCCTAACCGACTGGAAGATCATAGTCTTCAAGTGTAATAAGTCTTCGGTTCACACAGAATAGAAAGGCTCCAGTAATGCTTAATGCACTTTGGGCTCTGGGTGTTTTGGGTTTGTCCTCGCAAGGATTCTCTCTCAAAGGCTTCGGAGGTGGATTGCTCTCAAACGACAAAAACCGTACACAATACTCGGAGCAGACACCAACTTATAGTGAAGGGGGTGGGCTATTTATAGCCAGGAGGCAACCTAACATGATATGTCCGAAATGACCCTGGGTCAATGGACAACCGACATGTGTCCAATGGTCGGATTTCAAACACATGTGACAGCATGACTTGGGCTCCAAGTAAAGCTAACTCAACCAACTTTGGAAGAGATTTTCTCTCATTATCTTCAGTCGAAGACATGTGACTTTAGGTTGAGCATCATGTCGGTTTTCTGACTTTGTTTACCTCGACCCACTTAACAGTTTGATGGTTCCTATGACTCGGGAAAAAAGAAAAATGAAACTACGAATCTTCACGCTTCATTGCCTTCAAGCAAATGTCTTCACGTGACATTATCTTCAACACGAATGTCTTCGCGAACCACCATTGTCTTCAATGTCTTCATACACTTTTAGGGGTCATCTTCGATGGGTAAACTGAATTAAGAGGGACTTCTACATGTGTTCTCCTGTGAATCTCACAAACACATTAGTCCCTCAACCAAGTTTATCGTCAATACTCCAAAACCAACTAGGGGTGACACTAGATGCACTTACAGCTAGGCTCCATCGATTGCATGCATTGGAAATGAAAAAATTGCCCAAAAGCATGGCATGGACAGTTCAAGGGTCGTGGGAAGGATGCCACTATCATCCTTGAGGCCATTGCCGATCAAGAAACATGGTTTTGGCATTCATATTTTGGGACGCATGGATCTTGCAATGACATCAACGTGCTCGGCTGGTCACCTCTTTTTGCCAAGTTAGCAAATGGAGAAGAACCACTAGTGACCTTCGAATCAGATGGCCGCACATACAACTATGTGTACTATCTTCCGGATGGGATCTATCCGAGGTGGACTACTGAGGGAGTCCTGGATTAGGGGGTCCCGGGGCTATGTGACCTGGGCCGGACTGATGGGCCGTGAAGATACAAGATAGAAGGCCTTCCCCCGTGTCTGGATGGGACTCTCCCTTGCATGGATGGCAAGCTTGGCATCCAGATGTGTAGTTTCCTTTCTCTATAAACCGACTCTGTACAACCCTAGGCCCCTCCGGTGTCTATATAAACTAGAGGGGTTAGTCCGTAGAGGCTAAGACAAATCATACAGGCTAGACATCTAGGGTTTAGCCATTACGATCTCGAGGTAGATCAACTCTTGTAACCCCTATACTCATCAAAGTCAATCAAGCAGGAAGTAGGGTATTACCTCCATTAAGAGGGCCCGAACCTGGGTAAACATCGTGTCCCCTGCCTCATGTTACCTTCAATCCTCAGACGCACAGTTTGGGACCTCCTACCCGAGATCTGCCGGTTTTGACACCGGCATTGGTGCTTTCATTGAGAGTTCCACTGTGTCATCAATAGAAGGCTCGATGGCTCGTTCGATCATCTATAACGATGCCGTTTCCGGGGAAGCTTTCCTCCTCGGCCAGATTTTTGTATTCGGTGGCTTTGTTCTGCGTGCCAACTCGATTGGCCACCTCGAATAGATCGACAACTACGCCCCTGGTCATCAGATCAGTTTCGGGAACCTAAATTATGTTGTTGATATTCGAGGAGACTTGATCTTCGAAGGGTTCGCGGCCCCGACCACTTCTCTAGCCTTAGATCCGGAGCAAACCACCAGGTCCAAAGATGGGAGTTTGGAGCCCACCAGACTCTGTGCTGCGAACCGCACTATTAAGGATCCGGAGGCGATTGTGTCCATGGTGAATTCGGGATTATACCGGGTTCCCCTATCATTAAAAGGCTGGACTCGACCCCGTATTCCGGATCCAAACTCTCGAAATCCGCGCTAAGCAAGCATGGCCAGGGGGCCTTCACCCCGGGCGGCCCCGCAGACTCTCGTTTCCCTATACAAACCTCGCTATTAAACGAGGCTCTGGACTTAATGCGATCCCTCGCCATTAGAGAGGAATCACCTCTGAACTACGCCCAACCCGGACTAGGAGCTGAGAGCAGGGAATTTTACATCCTACCCACCACCCACTTCATAGTCATTATCAAATATTTAACCGACATGCTGGATTACGCCTCCGAAGACATCAACGACATGGACGATGATGCCAGAGACGAACAAGGCCAGGACCCACCATTTACCAGACGTTGGACGGCCACCACCACATATGACATGTATATGGTGGACACACTCAAAGAAGATGACAACGACAACAGGAAGGATCCGGTTGAGGACAAGCCTGTTGAGGCACCTCCAAAGTGTCGACGTCAGCGACGCCGCTCAAAATGGCGTCGTGGCAAAGACAGTAATACTGGCACCAAAGACGATAACACTCCGGAGGGTGCCGAAGACCCCGAAGCCCCTGTCGAGCCCACATCCGAACAGGATGATGTGGAGGAGGGGCAAGTTAACCCCGGCGATACGGTCGGGAACAAGGACTCGGAGGACGGTAATTATCTACCGCTCTCCGAGGACGATGTGAGCCTCGGTGATGAAGACTTCATCATGCCAGAGGAACCACTCGAGCAGGAGCGCTTCAAACGCCAGCTAATCACCACTGCGAGAAGCCTAAAAAAGCAGCAGCAACAGCTCCAAGCCGAACAAGATACGCTCAATGACAGATGGACCCAGGTCCTAGCTGCCGAAGAGTATGGCCTTCAACGCCCAACAAAAACTTATCCGAAGCGCCGGCTACTGCCACAATTCGACGACGAGGCCGTCAAGCCAAACCCGTCGAAGTACGATCGCGCCGATGAACCAGATCGGCCACCACGTGGGCGTGACAAAGCATCCACCCACACCGAACACCAACACGCACCACCTCGCCGTAAGGGCAGAGAGACAGCGGCTCCAGGATACACCTACGATCTACGACAAGACCTCAATAATAGAGCAGACCAAACCAGATCAATCTATGGATCAAGGGGGCGTGCCCCAACACGAGAAGACGAGCAGCTTGGCCTGACAGGCATAACCTCACCTGGGCCGAAAATCGCATACGGACTTCATCCGAATTGCGTCATGACGTCGCCCGATACAGAGGCGCCGCACACCCCTTATGCTTCACTGATGAGGTAATGGAGCACCAGTTCCTAGAAGGGTTTAAACCCGTGAACATTGAATCATACGACGAATCAACAGATCCCGCAATATGGATTGAAGATTTCCTTCTCCACATCCACATGGCCCACGGTGACAATCTCCATGCCATCAAATACCTCCCCCTCAAACTCAAGGGACCAGCACGGCACTAGCTAAACAGCCTCCCAGAAAACTCAATTGGTAGCTGGGAAGATCTGGAGGATGCCTTTAAAGACAACTTCCAAGGTACCTATGTTCGGCCTCCAGATGCCGATGACCTTAGTCACATAGTCCAGCAACTCGAAGAGTCAGCCTGGAAGCTCTGGACCAGGTTCTTAATTAAAAAAACAAATTGTAGACTGTCCGGACACCGAAGCCCTTGCGGCCTTTAAACACAGCGTCCGGGACGAGTGGCTCGCCCGACACCTCGACCAAGAAAAACTGAAGTCCATGGCAGCTCTCACCGCACTTATGACATGCTTTTGTGCGGGAGAAGACAGCTGGCTCACTTGTAGAAGCAACAGCACCAGCGACCCAGGCACCTCCGAAGCCAGAGATGGCAACGGCAAGCCACGACGCAACAAACACAAGCGTCGAAGCAACAACGAAGATACCAAAGACACGGCGGTCAATGCCGGATTCAGTGGCTCTAAACCCGGTCAACGGAAGAAGCCATTCAAAGGAAACAAGGATGGTCCATCTAGTTTGGACAGAATACTCGATCGGCCTTGCCAGATTCATGGCACCCCTGACAAGCCTGCCAATCATACCAACAGAAAATGTTGGGTCTTTAAACAGGCCGGTAAGCTAAACATCGAACATAAGGGGAAAGGACCGCCCAACGAGGACGACGATGAGGAGCCTCGCCAACCGAACACAGGGGGACAGAAGAAATTCCCCCCCCCCCGAAGTAAAAACGGTGAATATGATCTACGTTACTCATATCCCTAAGCGGGAGCGCAAACGCGCATTAAGGGACGTCTATGCCATAGAGCCAGTCGCCCCAAAATTCAACCCATGGTCATCTTGTCCGATCACTTTCGATCGCAGAGACCACCCGACTAGTATCCGTCATGGAGGTTCGGCAGCATTGTTCCTCGATCCAATTATCGACGGATTCCATCTCACGCGAGTCCTTATTGTAACATCCCAATTTTCATTTTGGATGTTATTTAGATCATTCATATGCATCCATCATTTATGCATTTTTGAAATTTGTTTTATTTGAATTTTGATCCTATAAACCTTAAGCAACTCAATGACCGATTGAGAGAGTTGGAGGTTTTCTAAAAAAATCCATTTTTTTGAATTTACAAAAATTGCAAATTGGATCAAAGAGATTTATTCAAAATACTTTTCCAATAAGTTCAAACAAATAAAATAATGGGAGAAGATAATATGACTTCTTCAAAAACAGTAAAGAAATATTGGAAATTTAATTTTGAATAAAATATATTTTATTTGATTTTATTGGCGTGTTTAATTATTTTTATTATTACTAAAATATTTATTTTTATTTTAGGCATTAGATCCAGAAAAATGTTCACATTAGTCCAAATATTAGGAGGGAATTATGTGAATTTTCCAGAATTTTTTAAAATATTTTTGTTATGTTTTTCGTATTTTTCGTCTCTTTGGAAAAATTATTTTCTAAAAAAAATGTTTCGGGCCGCCGAACTGGGCCGAAGCCCAGCCCAGTCGGCCTTTCCCCGCGCGCCATCACCGACCCTGGGCGAGAGTCTGCCCGCTACACGCCGCCGGCCGCCGCCGTATCCGAGGCGGACTCCTCCGCTGCCTTGCCCCCTCGCCCAAGCCGTCGTCCCCCCTTTAAATACCGGGCCTCCCCAACCCCATCTCTCCCTAACCGCAACCACCACTGTTGCTGCAAGTAGCCGTCGCCGCCGCAAGCCACCGCCGCCGGAGCCGTCGCCGTTTGTCGCCTCGCCCGAGCCGTCGCCTTGCCGCCATCGCTAGAGAGCCGCCACCGCCGTCGAACCGCCCAAACTGGTAAAACTGCCACCCGGTCTGGTTTTCTTTTAGTTTTCGGTTTTTTGTTTAAACCCGGTTTTTTAAATTTAGTTTAGTTAATTAACGAATGTTTTCTATTTAGGTAGTATCAACGAACGTTTTTGTTCATTGGGTTTTCGTAGCGAACGTTAGTCCGATAGGTTTTTCTTTTTCTGTTTTATTTTCGGCCAGGGACCCATCCGTGAATATTTCTTCATAGATTAGCCCCTGATTTTTAAACCCTCGTAACTTTTTGCTCGCTTAGTCAAATCCAACGAAACCAACACCAATTTCTTTGTTATGATCCCCTCTGTCCAGCTAACCAACTTAAACATATTTTTGAAAGTTTAAAAATTGGTTTCAAACAGATTTTAATTTGAACTTTTTGATCGTAACTTGAGTTTCGTAATTCCGATTTGGTTGATTCTTTTTGCAAATCGAAGTTCTTGGCCTAACCTTTCTGTTAAGATCTTTTTCTTCGGTTTTCTTTGCATCTTCATGCTTGAGTGCTTATGTATGCTATTGTCTGTCTATGATAGATTTTCCGGAGTGCGAAGCTTGCTACTACAAATCTCTAGGGTTTATCGATCGTCACCAAGGCAAGTTCACACTTTGATCATACTTATCATACGCAGTTTTTATGCATTAGTTTTACCCTCAAATATTGCATGAGTAGGATTGGGAACATGTGGCTTTGATATCTAGTTCATGAGGTAGGAACCTATTACCTTTGAAACACCCTGGGAATATACGTTATGCTCATATTGCTTAGCCATGCTCGTAGACGGGGATTGGTATGTGAGAATCATGCAAGTTGAGAGATAATAACTAAGGGAAACTTAAGGTGGCTACTTTAATACTGTAGCGATCCGACCTCAAACGGTCAAATCTTTGTGTATAAGTGTCATCCCTGGATCGGTAATGCTGACACACACACACACACAGTACTTGAAGGATTTATAACAGAGTGCAATCACATTTATTACATCGAAATGTCTCCAAAGAGAACTTATTACAATAATATGGCTGAAGGCCATCTAATGACGATAACATCGGAAGGCTTCGAAGGCAAAAGTGAGTCCATCAACTCCAACGGCATAGCTGAGTGCACGATAACGACCTGGCGCATGATACATCTCCGTCGTATCTACTTTTCCAAACACTTTTGCCCTTGTTTTGGACTCTAACTAGCATGATTTGAATAGAACTAACCCGGATTGATGTTGTTTTCAGCAGAATTGCCATGGTGTTATTTTTGTGCAGAAATAAAAGTTCTCGGAATGACCTAAAAATCAACGGAGAATTATTTTGGAATATATAATAAATACTTGAAGGAAGATCCACGTCAGGGGGCCTCCACCTGTCCACGAGGGTGGGGGCGCGCCTGCCCCCTGGGCGCGAATTGACCTCAACCTTGACTCCATATATTCACTTTTGAGGAGAGAAAACCAGGAGGAGGATTCATTGTGTTTTACGATACGGAGCCGCCGCCAAGCCCTAAATTCTCTCGGGAGGGCTGATCTGGAGTCCGTTCGGGGCTCCGGAGAGGGGAATCCGTCGCCATCGTCATCATCAACCTTCCACCATCACCAATTTCATGATGCTCACCGCCGTGCATGAGTAATTCCATCATAGGCTTGTTGGACGGTGATGGGTTGGATGAGATTTATCATGTAATCGAGTTAGTTTTGTTAGGGTTTGTCCCCTAGTATCCACTATGTTCTGAGATTGATGTTGTTATGACTTTGATATGCTTAATGCTTGTCACTAGGGCTCGAGTGCCATGATTTCAGATCTGAACCTATTATGTTTTCATCAATATATGAGAGTTCTTGATCCTATCTTGCAAGTCAATAGTCACCTATTATGTGTTATGATCCGTTAACCCCGAAGTGACAATAATCGGGATACTTACTGGTGATGACCGTAGTTTGAGGAGTTCATGTATTCACTATGTGTTAATGCTTTGGTCCGGTACTCTATTAAAAGGAGGCCTTAATATCCCTTAGTTTCCAATAGGACCCCTCTTCCACGGGAGTGTAGGACAAAAGATGTCATGCAAGTTCTTTTCCATAAGCACGTATGACTATATTCGGAATACATGCCTACATTACATTGATGAACTGGAGCTAGTTCTGTGTCACCCTAGGTTATGATTGTTACATGATGAACCACATCTGGCATAATTCTCCATCACCGATCCATTGCCTACAAGTTTTCCATATATTGTTCTTCGCTTATTTACTTTTCTGTTGCTACTGTTATCATCACTATAAAACACCAAAAATATTACTTTTGCTACTGTTACCTTTTACCAATGTTACCACCACTATCATATTACTTTGCTACTAAATACTTTGCTGCAGATATTAAGTTTTCAGGTGTGGCTGAATTGACAACTCAGCTGCTAATACTTGAGAATATTCTTTGGCCCCCCTTGTGTCGAATCAATAAATTTGGGTTGAATACTCTACCCTCGAAAACTGTTGCGATCCCCTATACTTGTGGGTTATCAAGACTATTTTCTGGCACTGTTGCTAGGGAGCATAGCTCTATTCTTTGAGTCACTTGGGATTTATATCTGCTTATCATTATGAAGAACTTGAAAGATCCAAGAACCAAGATTTATCCCTCAACTACGAGGGGAGGTAAGGAACTGCCATCTAGCTCTGCACTTGATTCACCTTCTGTTTTGAGTAAGCTTGTGAAACCCAAACCTGCTTCTGCTATTCATTCTGATATGTCACATGTTATTGATGATGCCACTTCTGTTATGCATGATACTTATGATGAAACTACTTCTATGCTTGATACTACTGTGGCACTTGGTGAATTTCTTGATGAACAACTTGCTAGGGCTAGAGAGAATGAAATTATTGAAACTGATAATATTGATGAAAGTGATGATGAAGATTCTCCCCCTAGATATGAATTACCTGTTGTGCCTGAGGGCTATGTTATGGATGAAGAAACTGCTAGCGATTTTCTTGCTTGCAATGATAGGAGTGATCTTAAGAAATTATTAGCTAAGCTAAAACAAAAAACTTTGAATGCTAGGATGAAATATGATCCTACTCATGCTAGTTCACCTATCTTGTTACTAATAAGGATTATTAATTCTCTGTCGATCCTGAGATAATTACTTTGGTTGAATCTGATCCTTTCTATGGCTATGAATCTGAAACTGTTGTGGCACATCTTACTAAATTAAATGATATAGCTACCCTGTTCACTAATGATGAGAAAACTCGCTACTATTATATCCTTAAATTATTTCCGTTCTCATTAAAGGGTGATGCTAAGATATGGTTTAATTCTCTTGATCTTGGTTGTGTGCGTAGTCCCTAGGATATGATTTATTACTTCTCTGCTAAATATTTCCCTGCTCATAAGAAACAAGCTGCTTTAAGGGAAATATATAATTTTGTGCAAATTGAAGAAGAGAGTCTCCCACAAGCTTGGGGGAGGCTTCTCCAATTACTTAATGCCTTGTGAGGGAGTCCTGGATTAGGGGGTGTCCGGATGGCCGGACTATACCTTCAGCCGGACTCCTGGACTATGAAGATACAAGATTGAAGACTTCGTCCCGTGTCCGGAAGGGACTTTCCTTGGCGTGGAAGGCAAGCTTGGCGATACGGATATGTAGATCTCCTATCATTGTAACCAACTTTGTGTAACCCTAACCCTCTCCGGTGTCTATATAAACCAGAGGGTTTTAGTCCGTAGGACAACATACACAACAACAATCATACCATAGGCTAGCTTCTAGGGTTTAGCCTCTTCGATCTCGTGGTAGATCTACTCTTGTACTACCCATATCATCAATATTAATCAAGCAGGACGTAGGGTTTTACCTCCATCGAGAGGGCCCGAACCTGGGTAAAACTTCGTGTCCCTTGCCTCCTGTTACCATCTGGCCTAGACGCATAGTTCGGGACCCCCTACCCGAGATCCACCAGTTTTGACACCGACATTGGTGCTTTCATTGAGAGTTCCTTTGTGTCGTCGCCATCAGGAAGGATGCCTCGCCCCGTCTTTAAAGACGGCACCGTTGCTAAGGGAGCTTTGGCTGTCGGCCAAACCCTCCGGCTAGGTGGTTTTCTTATGACCGCCTGTTCGGCTTCTGCGCCGACGATGACTTCTCGAGCCATCGAAAACAATCTTCATGTCAGCTCAGAACTCGCCGAGCAGTTAGATCCAATGGAGGTCTCCTCCATAAACAAGCTCTTGGATCGCTTCGCCGCCCTGGGAGTCGCTACGGATTACGATCAGATTGGGCCTAAACCCGATCTGAGAGAGATTAACTCTCCCCAAGTCACCCATCACGTTGCCGTGGTAGAGGGACAGTGCGGCGACCCTTCATCTATCTTAAGGACTCGCTATGTCCGGATTCCCGATCCCTCCAAGCCGGATACCCGTGGAGGGGAGGATATCACTCAAGACCTGAACTTAGAGTCAGGCGACGGGCTGGATTCATTGGACAACATCCAGGAATCCAAATTTTCGAGTTCGGAAATTCCTCGGCCTCTGAGCCTCAGTTGGGGTGAGGCTTCGGATTTAATTCCACCCACCCACCCCAACATAAGCGATCTATCCAAAATCAGGCAAGAGCCCGATGAAACAGTACATCATTACTGGGCCAGATTCCTCCTGGCTAAGAACATGCTAAGGGACTGCCGCGAGGAAGACGCAATCTCAATCTTCTGCAATAATTGCACGGACAAGGGAATACTCAACGCCATAAGTCGCCGTGATATTACACACTTCGCTGACTTGGCGTCCATTGTACGAAAGTACTGTGCGATGGAAAGCGCCTGGAAAACCGAAATCAAATTTTGGGACAATCCGACCCTGAATACAAACCCAGTCCGAAATAAAAGGGTGCATCATCACCAGACACCCGGGTCAAGCACTAAAAAGCAAAAACCCTCTACAGGGCATGGAACTGTACTGGAAGGATGGCTCAATGGACCCTGTAAAATTCACAGTACAGAGGACGCCACACCAACTCACAGCCTCAGAGCATGTTGGATACTCCGGCAGGTGGCCAAAATTGGCGAAAATCTCCTAATTCCGGAGGCCACAGAAAGCCACCCCAGAGACACCAATACGGTATTAACAGTCTTCGAGACTTTCGCATCAAATAATATGCGAAAAAGGACACTCCGCAGCCTTGCCGAAGTCTACCAAGTAGCAACAATAAACCCATGGAGTGACACGGCTATTACCTTTAACACCAGTGATGAACCTAAATTCTGAACAGCCCGAGCACCAGCCGCATTGGTCCTCAGTCCAATAGTGGACCGCTTTCGTCTTACCAAGGTACACATGGACGGCGACAGCGGATTGAACCTCATTTATGAGGAAACCCTTCAAAAAATGGAAATAGACTGGAACCGCATTGAGCGAAGCAGCACAACCTTTAGAGGAATAATCCCCAGTCGGGAAGTGCGTTGTACAGGAAAAATCACACTAGATGTGGTGTTCGGCACGCCGGATAATTACAGGTCTGAAGAGGTCATGTTCCATGTGGCTCCGTTCAGCAGCGGTTATCATGCTCTGCTAGGGCGGGAATCATTTACAATCTTCCAAGCAATACCCCATTACGGGTACATGAAGCTCAAGATGCCCGGGCCTAACGGGATCATCACTCTCGCTAGTGATCCAGACATAGCACTCCACGCCAAAAACAAGACAGCCGCACTGGCCCTCGAGGCACTATCCAAAGCCCTAGCGGCTGAGGAACTGACTGCGCTGCGCTCTACGGTGAATAGGGACGATGTGGTACTCGACAAAAGATCCAAGTCCACCTCCTTTAAACCGGCGGACGAAATAGTCAAATTCCAAGTCCATCCAACGGACCCCAATAAAACAGCTTCCATCGGGGCACAGTTAAACCCTGATGTAGACGCTGCACTGCGAGAGTTCCTACGAGAGAACTGGGACATTTTCGCCTGGCACCCTTCAGACATGCCAGGAATCCCACGCAGGCTGGCCGAGCACAGCTTAAATATCCAAACAGGATTCAAACCTGTCAAACAGGCTCTTCGACCTTTTTCTGAACCTAAGAGACATGCCATGGGAGAGGAGCTAGCAAAGCTATTGGAGGCCAGATTCATCAGAGATATAAAACATCCAGACTGGCTAGCAAACCTGGTGATGGTACCAAAGAAGGACAAATCCTGGCGCCTGTGTGTTGATTTTAAAGACCTTAACAAGGCTTGCCCAAAGGATCCCTTCCCCCTCCCCCGCATCGATCAAATTATCAACGCTACCGCATGACACGATTCGTTGTGTTTCCTCGACGCATATTCCGGCTACCATCAAATCAAGATGGCAGAACCAGACCAAGCCGCAATGGCATTTATCACAACATACAGCCCATTCTGCTTCAACACGATGCCCTTCGGGCTCAAAAACACCGGCGCAACATATCAGCGCATGATTTAGACATGTCTGGCAAGCCAGATCAGCAAAACAGTGGAGGCATATGTAGATGATGTGGTCGTCAAAACAAGACATGTTGAATCTCTAGTAGACGACTTGAGGCTCACATTTGATAACCTCCGAACATACGACATCAAGCTCAACCCAGAAAAATGCGTTTTCGGCATTCCAGCCGGAAAGCTCTTGGGCTTCATTGTATCCGGTAGAGGAATTGAAGCAAATCCAGCCAAGATCCAAGCTCTGTCACAACTGGATATCCCAAAGGACCTCAAACAAATACAAAAGTTAACCGGACGCGTGGCGGCTCTAAGCCGCTTTATCTCCCGCTTGGGAGAAAAGGCCCTACCCCTTTACCGCCTCCTTCGGCGCACCGAACACTTCAAATGGACGGATGCAGCCACGGCCGGACTCAACGAAATAAAAGCCATAATGGCAACAAACCCAGTCCTGGCCGCGCCAAACATTGGCGAACCAATGCTATTATACATTGCAGCAACACATCAGGTTGTAAGCGCAGTGCTCGTCGTCGAATGAGAAGCGGACGGACACAAATCCCCCCTTCAAAAGCCGGTCTATTATGTGTCCACTGTCCTCACTCCCTGCAAATCACGGTACCCGCATTATCAAAAGATTGCGTACGCGGTATTCATGGCATCCCAGAAGCTATGACACTACTTTCAAGAGTGTTCAATAACAGTAGCCTCGAAAGTACCACTTAATGATATTATAAACAACCGTGACGCAACGGGCCAGATTGCAAAATGGGCCATTGAGCTCCTCCCGTTCGACATAACTTATAAGCCACGGCAAGCCATCAAGTCACAAGTCTTGGCCGACTTCGTCGCGGAATGGACGGAGGCCGAACTCCTTAAAGAGTACGACACATATTCAAATTGGATCATGCATTTCGACGGCTCCAGGATGTTAGCCGGACTGGGGGTCGGCGTCGTTTTGACGTCCCCCACAGGAGACACAGTTCAATACGTACTCCAGATTATGTACACAGACTCCAACAATGCAGCCGAATATGAGGCCCTTTTACATGGTCTCCGGATGGCAGTATCCATGGGCATTCAACGCCTAGAGGTGCGCGGGGACTCGAACCTTGCAATATCCCAAATAAATGGAGACTTCAATGCCAAGTATCCAAAAATGGCAGCTTACCGCAACGCCGTCCTAAAAATATCAGCTCGGTTCGAGGGGCTTGAATTTCACCATATAGCCCGGGAAAATAATCAGGCGGCAGATGTCCTGGCACGCATCGGCGCAAAACGCGATGTAGTCCCCCCAACATCTTCTTGGAAAGGCTGTTCAAGCCAACCATAGTATGGGAAGGGGAGCCGAACAATAACAGCCCGGACCCAACCGCACTGCCCGACACCGAAGATCCTGACACAATCGGAGGCTCTGCCAATGAAATAACACCTTTAGCCCACGTAATAATGGTCGTCGTCGCCCCGTGGACAGAACCATTCCTTGCCTACCTTACTGGGCAGGAACTCCCCGAGGACCAAAATGAGGCACGCTGCATATTGCGGTGATCCAAAGCCTACAGAGTCCATGAGGGAGAACTTTATAAGAAAAGCACTACCGGAGTCCTTCAAAGGTGCATCTCCGAAGAGGAGGGGCGGAACCTCCTGGCTGAAATTCATGCCAGACTCGGAGGTCATCATGCTGCAGCTCGGTCCCTTGTAAGCAAGGCCTTTCGTACAGGCTTTTATTGGCCGACGGCCCGGGTAGACGCTCAGGACTTAGTCCAACGATGCACCGGTTGCCAGCTCTTTGCAAACCAAAGCCATATGCCACCCACCGCCCTCCAAACTATCCCCATTACTTGGCCCTTCGCGGTCTGGGGGCTTGACATGGTTGGACCCCTTAAAGGTGGAACCCACAAGCAAAAATACTTACTGGTCATGGTGGATAAGTTCACCAAATGGATAGAAGCCAAGCCTGTTAAGACGACCGAATCCGGACCGGTGATAGACTTTATATCCGGGGTTGTACACCGTTACAGTATCCCCCACAGCATCATCACTGATAACGGCACGAACTTCACGGCCGACAAGGTAAAACTCTGGTGCAAAAACATGGGCATCAAGCTCGATTATGCTTCCGTCTATCACCCACAAACTAACGACCAAGTCGAACGTGCAAATGATCTTATCATGAGCGGCATCAAACCCAGATTAGTGCGGTCCCTCAAGGAATCTAACACGCACTAGGTAGAGGAGCTCGACTCCGTACTCTGGGGGCTGCGGACCACGCCGAATCGTACCACCGGATACACACCATTCTTTATGGTGTACGGCGCAGAGGCAGTTTTGCCTTGCGACATAATTCATGACTCACCTCGAGTGCGCATGTACGAACAAAGAGAAGGTGAGCTCGATCAGCAGGACAGCTTGGACGCATTGGAGGAGGAGCGTGACGTGGCAAAAGCCCATTCCACATTCTATCAACAGCAGGCTCGAAGATACCAAAGCAGAGAAGTACGGGCCAAAAATTACAACGTTGGCGAATTAGTTCTACGACTACCGGACAAGAAAAAGGACAAACTCAAGCCCAAGTGGGAAGGTCCCTTCATAATTGACCAAGTCCTGACTGGTGGAGCGTACCGCCTGCGGGATGCATCGGATAACCGACTCGAGCCGAACCCATGGAGCGCAGCCCGTCTCCGAAGATTCTATGCCTAGCGCCGGACTCTGTGTTCGTCTCCTTCCTCTGTCCATTTTATATATATTTTCTGTCTTACATTTCTCTTCTCTCTCTCTCTTATAGCCTTTAAAGGCTCATAAAGTGACGCGCTATCCGCGCTCATTAAACCTGGGGGCTTCTTTAAACAGAAGCTTATTCATATGGGCTTCATGCCCAACACATGTGTCACACTTCCGCATGTACCTTTTATTCACCATTATATGCATCGATATGACTTAAGTTTTGGCCAAGCTGGGTTGCCTAGCTCCTGTGCTTACCCCTGCGTTCCCAATTGTCCGGCTAGGTGGTAAAGGGAGCACCTCTGCGATTGTTACTGCCGGGTCAGCCGGACGTGTACCTCAGACTGGGTGAAGCCGAAAGCTAGCGTTCTTAAGGGAATATTCGGTCGGTGAACTAAAGATGATCTTTTTTCATTTTTCTCTATACGCCCCCAGTTGTTTTTCCTGCGTTTCTTTTCGCAGCATGGACATGCACCTTAGGGCATGCCTCCCAGGGAAAGGAACCCCTAACGGAACTATTCTCCCTGGAAGATGTTTCTTACTAACCATGTAATATAACATAACTAGTCAGGCACTTGTCTGTTCACGCACTAATGACCCCTACGCCTAGTCTCCATGCATTCCCCGATTCCTATATAATCGCATGGGAATTCGGACACACTCCGGACCGTCAGGTCCCAAGGCTGAAGCGAAAAGGTCGGCCATGACAAATGATCTACAATCCGGCTAGAAGGCATTATAAATGTCAATTAAATTACATAGTCATTTTGACTAATTGTATTCCTCTTCAATACCATCTAACAGGCTGTCTAATTTACAGTCCTGCTGGGAATACTTTGCGGCCAACTCTACTTGGCCGTATACTAAGCTTACAGGGATCTCCTTCCCATCGGGCCCTACAGGACCGACCTCGGCCATGTGGTTGGGGTCAGCCTTTGCGTACCGCGTCCTCACCATGGCCCAGGCCTCCCTAGCGCCTCGGCCACAATCGAAAGCGCCACCGTGCTCCCTTTAGCTTCTCCGCGAGCTCTCCAAGACCTTCGGGCATGGAGACGGATGGCCACAGGGCCTGGGCGACGCCTTGCATCGCCTGCCGAACTCGATCGAGCAGTTGCGAGAGCTCGGGAAGAAGGTCACCCGTAGAACCGGGCATCTCCTCTGCAGGACGACCTGTTAGCACACCTACAGACATTGCTCTGTTAGTTGACTTCCCCGCCGAACTTTCTTTCAAAGGTTCGTTCAAGCACTTACTAAATATGCCGCGCCGAAGCCGCTGATTCTCCTTCGCGGAGTCTGACAGCTGGGCACGAACATCTTTCAGCTCGACGCCCAGCTTGGTGTTGGCATCTTGGAGATCGTTCTTATCCCGCCTCACCTTTGTCAGCACCTTCTCACCAGCCTTTAGCTGGCGTAGGAGGTGTTGCCTTTCCGGATTCAATCCGGCGCCATCTGCAATTTCATTTGTCAGATTCGCACCCATGCCGTGCTTCGCAAAATACTTATCTTTCGAAGTGCATATTACCAGAGGGGGTCTCCTTGGGCTCCCCTGCCGCGGCTAGTGCGGCCTCAAGTTGGGCTTTGCACTCTTCCAGCTCCTTGGACAGTGGGAATTCTTTTCTGTAAGAACATGCATAACAAATGATCCTTAAATCAGTTATTCTAACTATTTCAAGTCTCGGGGGCTACTGGTATATATATAATTACCAAAATTTTCTTACCCGTATGTCTTTTACATATTGCTCCGTGGCTCTGGCTAGACCATTTTGAGCGGCACGGAGGTACGCATCTCCCGAGTTGAAGGCATCTAACGCCCCTTGAGAGAAACAAGCGTCACAAAGAATTGTCCGGCGACGCCTGTGGTTCATGGCACTCTCCACGTCAGAGTTGGTGGCAGACAACCCGTCCACATCCTCCGTCGGAGGAGCGTCTGGCGCGAGCCTTGCGTTCGCCTCCGCCTCCGGGCCAGGCTTTGGAGCCTGGCTGGTGGAGGCGCGATTGGCAGCCTCTCCGGATATAGTCCGGCGAGGTCTCTTTGTCCTGAAGAAAGCACGAGTGTCAATGTGCCTCAAAGGTATAACACCTGGGATAAGGGGGCGCACCATACCTTTGCGCTGACGCCTCGGTCCGGACTGCACTTCTTTTCTGCCCACGGGGCCTGCGACCCCTCGTTGGCTTGTTGCCGCAGGTTCGGCCTTCCGCTTTAAAAACCTCCCCTGCAAAGTTCGGTTGTAATCAGGAAACTGAAAACACGAGAGGGCGGACACCTATTCGGGGTACTGGGACTTTGATCTCAGTTCCCTGGGAGGCCGGGATTAGCCCTGGGTAATCGGCCGTAATGGCCACCAAGGCGTTGTCCTTGCTCAATTGATGGAACACTCCATCAATCAGCTCCATAGATATGCCCGGATCCTCTTGAGAGGCCGGGTCGAGGGACCGTCCTGGGTCCTCGGGTTGTGGAGGAGGGCTGCTTATTTCCTTAACAGCCCGGTGCAGTTCCTGCGTTGAAGTCGTCAGACTGAATATTTAACAATGGGAATACAAAACGGATGGGCAAGTAAATACGACCGCTTACCCAGCTTGGGGGATTGTGCATAGAGAATCCACCCTGTGGGTTGACGCGGAGAAATTCCTCCTCTTCTCCCTTATACAAAGTGGACAAGATCTTTAGTAGAGCGGCAGCTGAATCCAGCCCCTTACGACCGTAGCGGGTGGCGTCGTCCTCCCCGTTGAAGTCCCACATGGTGTGGCTTCTATACTGAAGTGGTTGCACCCCCCGCATAATGCATTCGGCCATAACCCCGATCATGGTTAGTCCGGAATGGGCTAACAATCTTATTCGGCCCATCAGGTAAATGATGTCCCTGTCACTTTCCCTCTGAGGGCTCCGTGGACGCCAGCTTAGGCGCTTCTTTAAGGGAGCACTGTCGAATTCAGGGAGGCAGATCCGGACAGGATCCGGCAGCGGGACATCTTCTATATAAAACCATTCCGAGGGCCAGTCTTCGGACGCCTTCTTTGGGGTTCCGGACAGATATCCGGTCCCGCGATGCGCCACACTTCGGCTCCGCCCACTTGATACATTGACCCCTCCTTAGAGCGGGGCACAAGGCAGAATAACCTTTTCCATAGCCCGAAATGAGCCTCGATACCCAAAAACAGCTCGCAGAGGGCTACGAAGCCCGCGATATGCAATACGAAGGCAGGCGTGAGATTGTGTAGCTGGAGGCCATAGAACTCCAGGAGCCCCCGAAGAAATGGATGGATTGGAAATCTGAGCCCCCTTATTAAATAAGGGACGAGGCACACCCGCTCTCCCTTGGAGGGATTAGGGGCACTCTCCGCTTGCTCTCCGCCATTATAGATGGCAAGGCCGGCTCGAACCGGGACCATATAGGCTGGGGGAGAAATCCCTTGGTCTGGAGCGTCGCTAGCTCGCTATGCGGGATGGAGCATCTCTCCCAGTATCCAGGCTGAGGGCTGGAAGGGCGAGAGGAGGAATCGCGACGGCTGGCCATGGTGGAATGGACCTTTGTCGGATGCGCTCTGATGAGCACTCGCGAAGGGGGGAAGATGTGGTTTGGATCTAAACCCTCGTCTCCTTAAATAGGCCAGCTCATTTACGCGGCTAGGAGTGTGAATGTAAAAACACTCAGACTTTTCATATTCGTTTGACACATGGGAAGCGGCCATTATTGGGCGTAGAAGCCAAGGAGCGCAACATCTACAAGAAACCGGACTTTATTCAACAGGTACATGGAATTTGGAGGAGAACCCGCCTTGCAATGCCGAAGACAATCTGCGCACTGGACTCATCGTCATTGAAGCCTGGTTCGGGGGCTACTGAGGGAGTCCTGGATTAGGGGGTGTCCGGATGGCCGGACTATACCTTCAGCCGGACTCCTGGACTATGAAGATACAAGATTGAAGACTTCGTCCCGTGTCCGGAAGGGACTTTCCTTGGCGTGGAAGGCAAGCTTGGCGATACGGATATGTAGATCTCCTACCATTGTAACCGACTTTGGGTAACCCTAACCCTCTCCGGTGTCTATATAAACCGGAGGGTTTTAGTCCGTAGGACAACATACACAACAACAATCATACCATAGGCTAGCTTCTAGGGTTTAGCCTCTTCGATCTCGTGGTAGATCTACTCTTGTACTACCCATATCATCAATATTAATCAAGCAGGACGTAGGGTTTTACCTCCATCGAGAGGGCCCGAACCTGGGTAAAACTTCGTGTCCCTTGCCTCCTGTTACCATCCAGCCTAGACGCACAGTTCGGGACCCCCTACCCGAGATCCGCCGGTTTTTACACCGACACCTTGCCTGATCATCCTCTTAAGAAAAATGAAATACTTGATATCTTTTATAATGGACTAACCGATGCTTCCAGAGACCACCTAGATACTTGTGCTGGTTGTGTTTTCAGGGAAAGAACACCAGATGAAGCTGAAATTTTATTGAATAATATGTTGACCAATGAAAATAATTGGACACTTCCTGAGCTAACTCCTAAGCCAATTCCGAAGAAAAGGGGTATTCTATTTCTCAGTTCTAAAGATATGCAAGAGGCAAAGAAATCTATGAAAGAAAAATGTATTAAAGCTGAAGATGTTAAGAATTTACCTCCTATTGAAGAAATACATGGTCTTAATTTATCGCCTGTTGAAGAAGTACATGGTCTTGATAACCCGACACAGGTAGTGAAGGTAAATTCTCTCTATAGATATGATAAAGCTGAAATCCCTCCTACTAAGTTTGCTAGCCAATGCTTAGATGAGTTTGATAATTTTATGGTTAAGCAAGAAGAGTTTAATGCTATTGTTGGTAGACAATTGAAGCATAATGCTTTTACGATTGAACACTTGAGTGATTATATGGCTAATGTTAAAGGTGAACTAAAACTTATTAGTAAACATGCTTCTATGGTTACCACTCAAGTAGAACAAGTACTTAAAGCTCAGAATGATTTGCTCAATGAATTAAATAGTAAGAAAAATGATAATGTTGTTAGAGTTATGACTAGAGGTTGTAAAATGACTCAGGAACCTTTGTATCCTGAAGGCCATCCTAAGAGAATTGAGCAAGATTATTAGAGAAATAATATTGATGCACCTAGTCCTTCTAAAAGGAAAAAAGAAAAATGATAGGACTTTGCATGCTTCTAGTGAACCTGTTGTTGACACACCTGAGAATCCCAATGATATTTCTATTTCTGATGCTGAAACACAATCTGGTAATGAGCATGAACCTAGTGATAATGTTAATAATGATGTTCATGTTGATGCTCAACCTAGCAATAATAATGATGTAGAGATTGAACCTGCTGTTGACCTTGATAACCCACAATCAAAGAATCAACGTTATGATAAGAGAGACTTTGTTGCTAGGAAGCACGGTAAGGAAAGAGAACCACGGGTTCAGAAACCCATGCCTTTTCCTCCTAAACCATCCAAGAAAAAGGACGATGAGGATTTTGAGCGCTTTGCTGAAATGATTAGACCTATCTTTTTGCGTATGCGATTAACTGATATGCTCAAAATGAATCCGTATGCTAAGTATATGAAAGAAATTGTGACAAATAAAAGAAAGATGCCGGAAGCTGAAATTTCCACCATGCTTGCTAATTATACTTTTAAGGGTGGAATACCTAAGAAACTAGGAGATCCAGGAGTACCCACTATACCATGCTCCATTAAAAGAAACTATGTTAAAACTGCTTTATGTGATCTTGGAGCTGGTGTTAGTGTTATGCCTCTCTCTTTATATCATAGACTTGATTTGAATAAGTTGACACCTACTGAAATATCTTTGCAAATGGATGATAAATCAACTGCTATACCCGTTGGTATTTGTGAGGATGTGCCTGTTGTGGTTGCAAACGTTACTATTTTAACGGACTTTGTTATTCTTGATATTCCCGAGGACGATAGTACGTCTATTATTCTTGGGAGACCCTTTTTGAATACTGCAGGGGCTGTTATTGATTGCACCAAAGGCAATGTCACTTTTCATGTTAATGGTAATGAGCATACAGTACACTTTCCGAGGAAACAACCTCAAGTCCACAATATCAATTCTCTTGGAAAAATTTCAACTATTACTATTGGAGGTTTTGAATTTCCTCTTCCTACTATCAAGAAGAAATATGATATTCTTGTTGTTGGGGATGTGCATATCCCCGTTGAGGTAACCTAGTGTTATTCGAAAATTCTCCGGTTCCATGTTATTCGGAATGAGATTGTTAACAAGACCTGATCAACCTTGTTAGTGGATTCTTTTTGACGAGCATGAGATGGATGAATTTAGAAAACACAACTCTCTGTACCCTCTTTTTACTTTCTGTTATTTATATTAAATAAAGCAAAAATAGTAATTTCTGTCTGTTTTCTGAATTATTAATGCAATAAAAAATACCCCAAAAATAAAAGTTCTCCAAATGCCCTGAAAATTAAATATGATTTTTTATAGAATATTTGAGAATATCTGGCACTGAAAACACAGCAGGGGGAGCAAGCACCTGACCACGAGGGTGGAGGGCGCGCTCACCCCCTGGGCGCGTGGGCGCGCCCCCTGCCTCATGGGCCCACGGTGGCTCCCCTCCACTTATTCCAGCTACTACACACTCCTTCTTCCTCCCACAAACACCACCAACCAGCTCAAACCCGAGTCCAAGATCATCTTGCTGCCATTTTCGATCTCCTTGCTCAAGGCACCTCTCACAAAACTGCTTTGGGGGATTGTTCCTTGGTATGTGACTCCTCCAATGGTCCAATTAGTTCTTGTTTTAGTGCTTTATTCATTGCATATTTTTGCTGCTTAGGTGACCCTGTTCTTGAGCTTGCATGTCAAATTTATGTGGTCAAAAGTAGTTTTGATGCATGATATAGTCTCTAGGCACTTGTGGGAGTAGATTCTATCAATTTTATTGAGTTTGGTTCACTTTTATTTTGAAGTTACTAAAATTTCAGAAATTTTTCAGAGGAAGAAATATGTTTAGGAAAATGTACCAAGGTGGGCTCGCAATACGCGATGCCGATGGTGAACCACCAAGGGAAGCTCAGGTGCGGGCTTGTGAATGGCCTTCAGAGAACTTTATGGATCAAGCAGGAATCAAGGAAGAATTTAACGCGTATGTGCATAATGCCGATCTTGAGAGCTTCAAGGAGGACAAGTGCCGTCAATACCACTATCTCACTGATTCCTTTGTGAGGAGGTTTGAATTTTCATCATCACACAATTCTCAAACTGTCCTATTTGATCTTTATGAAAATTCTTATACTATGGACTTAGAGGATTTTACAACTGCTTGCAAACTTCCACAATGGGGCAGCACTACTGAGCCTCGCAAATCTGAGTTTAGAGACTTTCTTGCTAGTATAACTGTGGGGGAATCTAGAGACATGACACAAGCTACCATAGGGAGCATTCATTTTCCTGCTATACATTATTTTGCTCTCTTTATAGGTAGGTGCATAAATGGTAAGGATGAAGCATGTCACATGTGTGTCCCCGACCTCAGTGTTCTTAGGAGTGCTGTATTAGGAGATAAACATTATAATTTGGGAGCCATTATTGCACGTAGGTTGCATAGTAATAGATTTAATGGTGATTTCTTTGGTGGAATTTATGCAACCCGTCTAGCTAATTTTCTTGATATACCCATACGTGGGTATGATATTGAGTTGCCTCCTGTTTATTTAGATTATGAGGCCATGGTTCGTCACCAGTTTGTTGAGAGGAACGATCAGTTCCTCTAGTACCGACTAATCTTTGACAGACGACGCACCTATCACGTCGCTCTCCCTGCTCCCTCTTTCTTTGACTCCCAGGCAAAAGAGAGATATGTTATAACCAGGGAGGAGGCAGACGAGTATAAGAGGAGGACGGAGACAGCTCGTCTCCAAGCGACAGCTCATGAGGCAATTGCCGCTGCATCTCAGTACGACCCCAGCTACAACTTTGGATATCCGCCAGGCCAGCCGTGGCCATAGACCAACTTAGGCCAAAAGCCTAAGCTTGGGGGAGTACGTATTTCTCACCGACATTACATTCTGTTCACACACTCATTGCTAGTTGTCGGTGCTCATACTTTTTCATTGTATCATCCATGCTAGTTTATTTTCCTTTTTATGCTTTCTTCTTATGTGTTTAATAAACCTTAGTAAAAAACAAAAAATTAGTTGTAGCTTTTAATTAGTTTACTTTCCATGTTGTAGTAGTAATAATTAAAAAGAAAACCCAAAAAGATTTCTTGATCTTCTTTTGCTTGTTGGGAGCTTTCTTGTGTAAATAGTTTTATTTCTTTCTTGTTCTTTGGGGGTCGAGAGGAGAAAACCATAATTAAAATGTGCAAGTGGCTCTTATATTATATGCATTATTGATTGATCTGACAAAGAGCCCATATTACCTTGTCTTCTCTCCTGAATTGAATGCTTGCAGATTCCAGCTTAGTCCAATGCACGTGCACTACTATTATTATTCACATCGTTCGGTCGTGCAAGTGAAAGGCAATAATGATGATTATATGATGAACTTATTGAGATGAGAAAAGCTGGTATGAACTCGACCTCTCTTGTTTTTGTAAATATGATTAGTTCACCGTTCCCGATTCAGCCTATTATGAATAAACATGTTTGCAATGACAGTTAGAGATTATAGTTGCTTATGCCATGCTTAATTAGCTAGGAGCTTATAATGGTTTACCTTGCGTGCCAACATGCTATTAAAATGGTTGTGATGTGGTATGATAGGATGGTATCCTCTTTTGAACGATTTGAGTGGCTTGACTTGGCACATGTTCACGCATGTAGTTGAAGTAAAATCAACATAGCCTCTACGATATTTATGTTCATGGTGCATTATATCCTACTCGTGCTTGCATTCGGTGTTGATCAATTTTAATGCATGTTCATGACTGTTATCACTCTCTAGCTGGTCGCTTCCCAGTCTTTTGCTAGCCTTAACATGTACTAAGCGGGAATACTGCTTGTGCATCCAATTCTATAAACCCCAAAGTTATCCCATATGAGTCCACCGTACCTACCTATATACGGTATCTACCTGCTGTTCCAAGTAAATTTGTATGTGCCAAACTCTAAACCTTCAAATAAACATTCTGTTTTGTATGCTCGAATAGCTCATGTATCAACTGGGGTTGTCTGTATCTTCCATGTTAGGCGGGTTATTCTCAAGAGGAGTGGACTCCGCTCCTCACTCACGAGAAAATGGCTGGTCACCGGGATGCCCAGTCCCATGCTTTATGCAAATCAAATCCAAATAACTGCAAATAAAACTCCCCCGGGACACTTGTTAGTTGGAGGCACTCGTTGTTTCGAGCAAGCCATGGATTGATGCTTGTTGGTGGAGGGGGAGTATAAACTTTACCATTCTGCTTGGGAACCACCTATAATGTGTGTAGCATGGAAGATATCGCCATCTCTCGGTTGTTATGTTAACAATGAAAGTATACCGCTCAAAATATTATTCATATCTATTTCAAAATCGAGCTCTAGCGCCTCTACAAATCCCTGCTTCCCTCTACGAAGGGCCTATCCATTTACTTTTATGTTGAGTCATCATCCTCTTATTAAAAATCACCAGTTGGAGAGCACCACTATCATTTGCATTCATTACTGTTAGTTTACATTGAGTATGACTTGACTGGATCTCTTTTACCATGAATTACAATGTCTAGTCAGTCCTTGATCTTTAAAGGTGCTCTACATTTATGTTTTGCGGTCTCAGAAAGGGCTAGCGAGATACCACCTTGTTATATCATATCATGATTGTTTTGAGGAAGTGTTGTCATCCGAGATTTATTATTATTGCTCGTAGTTGATTATACCATTGAGTAAACATGAGACCTAACTGTTATTGTGAATATGGTTAGTTCATAAAGCATGGGACTGAGCAAAGATTATACTGGAAGGAATATGCTTTACGGAGAATAATTTTGGAATATATAATAAATACTGGAAGGAAGATCCACGTCAGAGGGGCCTTCACCTGTCCACGAGGGTGGGGGGCGCGCCTGCCCCCGCTGGGCGCGCCCCCTGCCTCGTGGCCCCCCTGACGCTCCACCGACCTCAACCTTGACTCCATATATTCACATTCAAGGAGAAAAAAGCAGGAGAAGGAATCATCGCGTTTTATGATATGGGGCCGCCACCAAGCCCTAAAATCTCTCGGGAGGTCTGATCCGGGGCTCCGGAGAGGGGAATCCATCGCCATCGTCATCATCAACCTTCCTCCATCACCAATTTCATGATGCTCACCGCCGTGCGTGAGTAATTCCATCATAGGCTTGCTTGATGGTGATGGGTTGGATGAGATTTATCATGTAATCGGGTTATTTTTGTTAGGGTTTGATCCCTAGTATCCACTATGTTCTGAGATTGATGTTGCTATGACTTTGCTATGCTTAATGCTTGACACTAGGGCCCGAGTGCCATGATTTCAGATCTGAACCTATTATGTTTTCATCAATGTATGAGAGTTCTTGATCCTATCTTGCAAGTCAATAGTCACCTATTATGTGTTATGATCCGTTAACCATGAAGTGACAATAATCGGGATACTTACCGGTGATGACCGTAGTTTGAGGAGTTCATGCATTCACTATGTGTTAATGCTTTGGTCCGGTACTCTTTTAAAAGGAGGCCTTAATATCCCGTAGTTTCCAATAGGACCCCGCTGCCATGGGAGGGTAGGACAAAAGATGGCATGCAAGTTCTTTTCCATAAGCACGTATGACTATATTCGGAATACATGCCTACATTACATTGATGATCTGGAGCTAGTTCTGTGTCACCCTAGGTTATGATTGTTACATGATGAACCGCATCCAGCATAATTCTCCATCACCGATCCATTGCCTATGAGTTATCCATATATTGTTCTTCGCTTGTTTACTTTTCCGTTGCTACTGTTATCATCACTATAAAACACGAAAAATATTAATTTTGCTACCGTTACCTTTTACCATTGTTACCACCACTATCATATTACTTTGCTACTAAATGCTTTGCTGCAGATATTAAGTTTCCAGGTGTGGTTGAATTGACAACTCAACTGCTAATACTTGAGAATATTCTTTGGCTCCCCTTGTGTCGAATCAATAAATTTGGGTTGAATACTCTACCCTCGAAAACTGTTGTGATCCCCTATACTTGTGGGTTATCAGCGCACCTTACTCTTCGTATGAAAAGTCTACAACATAATATGTTGCAGCCCGAAACGGGTCAACACATGGAATATGCTGACAAAATAACATTGTAGAGCAATGAACAAGGTAAAGGCTAACACCACATGCATATATGGCTGGTCGAGGCTCTATGGTTATCATATTTTTGCGAAAAGCCAATTTTTCCCTACTGCAAAGGAATATAATTTATTTGACTACAAAGTTGGTTGATAAACATTGAGAATGGAAACCCCATCTCAATCCCAATTAAATAGTAATTATCAACCCAACAAAATTAATTAAGTGTTGAGATCACATCAATAATTCAAGAACCAGACACTCAAAATGCCCATACCGGGGACACGGCTAACCATGATTAGTTTGTACACTCTGCAAAGGTTTGTGCACTTTTCCCCACAAGACTCGATCTCCTCCGTTCGATTTCTCACACTACATGATGTTTGAGAAACGGATGACCGAGACACAGTCTTTCCGAAGAGGTCCCCTTAACCGATAGATAGGCCGGTGCACCTACAATCCCCAACATCTGCTAGCCCATCATGGAAAGGATTCCCACAACTTACTCAACTATGCCAGAGCCCATAATGGCTTGTGGCTGCACACGGAAGTTTCTAGCATGAATAATCTTATGATCCCTTTGAGCCTTGGTGACAAACCATAGGATGGTACACGGATTCCCCAGGATCTCCTTCGACAACACTGGATTCCCCAGGTGCCCACAAACAATCCACCCAGATGTGTGTTAAAGTAGCCACCTTAAATAAACCCTTAATTCATAATAATACTCACAACTGTTAGAATCACTCAAACCAAACCACGTCTACGAGCATAGCATAGCAGTTTAAGCATAACGTAGTAACTCCCAGGGTTTAAATAAAGGACAATAGGTTCTACCTCATCAACTACTTCCCAATACCCACATGTTATCAAATCCTAACCATGTAGTGTTTGAGGATTGAACTAATGCATAAAAACTGGGTAGTAAAGGGGTATGATCAAAGTGTTACTTGCCTTGCTGACGATCTGCAAACCCTAGAGACTCGTAGTAGCACGCTTTGCACTCCGAAAATTCTATCCAAATGAACAATAGCATACATAAGCACTCAAGCATAGATGCAAGGGTAAAATTCAGATGAGAAAGTCCAAACTGAAAGTTCAACTAAAGTGCTTCGATTTGCAAAAAGAGTCAATCAAATCGGAGCTACGAAACTCAAACTATGCTCAAAAGAAGTTCGAATTCAAATCTGCTTGAAACCAAATTTTAATTTGTCAAAACCATGTTCAAGTTGATTAACTAGAAAGAGCGGTTCGAGACGAAGATTTTGGCGTTGGTTTCACTGGATTTGGACGAACGGTTAAAAAGTTGAGAGGGTTTAAAGATCAGAGGCTAATCTGCGATAAAACTAATCGTGGATAGGTCCCTGGCCAAAAAAAAAAGACTAACGAACGAACGTTCGTTAGCAGAGACGAACGAATGAAAACGTTCACGAATAGAGACATTCGGATGAATGTTCGCTAATTAGCGAAACCAAAAAAACAAACCGAAATGATTTAATGAAAAAACAAGGACGGTTTTGTCGGTTTTACCGGTCCAACAAAGAAAAACCGGCGCGGCTTAGGTGGCGGCATGATGGAGCAGTGGTGGCGGTGGCTCTTCCTGGCGGCGCGGGTGGCGGCTCGGGACGGGCGGAGAGGTGACGGGGCAGCGTGGTATTTAAGAAGGGGGACGTCGCGACTTGGGGAGGGGGCCGGTGCAAGCGGGAGTCCGGGTCGGACTCTCCTCGGCGTCCGCGCCACACACGGCGGCGCGCGGGAGGAAGGCGGCGGCGGGAGCTCGGCCGCGGCCTGCTCGGCTGGGCCTTCGGCCTAGTCGGGCGGAACTTTTTTTTTAAAAAAAATTCTGCCAAAAACAAAAATCCTAGTAAAATATAAATTTTTTTCTAAAAATGACAAAAACAATGTTCACCGTCTAAAAAATATTTAGAACAAAATGAACATTTTTCTAGCCTAAAAATGTAATTTTGAAAAAATGCATATTTTCTATTTCAAATAAAATAGCAATGAAATTCCAAATAAAATATTTATTTGATTTTAACATTTTTCCTCCAATATTCCCCTCTTATTTTGGAGAAGTCGTTTTATCTCCACTCATTTATTTTAATATTGGAAATATTTCGGAGAGAAAAATTATTAAAACCAAAATGATCCTCTTTTCAAATTTGAGAAAATTCAAATATGAAAATAAATGAAATCCCCAACTCTCTCTGTGGGTCCTTGAGTTGCTTAAGATTTCTAGGATCACAAACAAAATGCAAATAAAATATGATATGCATATGATAACTATGTATAACATCCAAATTGAAAATTTGGGATGTTACAAACCTACCCCCCTTAAGATGAATCTCGTCCTTGAGATTCGGGTTGGCTAGAAAATAGGTGCGGGTGGTCTTTCCGTAGGTCTTCCTCTCATTCCCAGGTGGCTTCATCCTCGGTATGGTGGCTCCACTGAACTTTGGAAAACTTGATAACCTTGCTGCGCGTAACTCGGCTGGCAAACTCAAGAATCTTGACGGATTTATCCTTGTAGGTTAGGTCACTGTCCAACTGAATTGCTTCCAGGGGCACTGTTTCTCTCAGAGGAATATCAGCCATCTCTGCATGGCACTTCTTAAACTGGGAAACGTGAAACACATCATGAACTCCTGACAATCCTTCGGGTAACTCCAACTTGTAGGCCACTTCTCCCATACGTTCCAAAACTCAGTATGGTCCTACAAATCTCAGGGCTAACTTTCCCTTAACTCCAAATCGTTTAACTCCTCGCAGAGGTGACACACGAAGATATGCTCTGTCTCTGATCTCATAGACTACCTCCTTGCGTTTGGAGTCTGCATAACTCTTCTGCCTAGACTGAGCTACCTTTAGTCTGTCGCGAATCAACTTAACCTTCACTTCGGACTCCTTGATCAGATCCGGTCCAAACAACTGGCGGTCTCCAACTTCATCCCACATCAACGGTGTCATGCACCTTCTCCCATACAAAGCTTCGAAAGGTGCCATCTTCAAACTAGCTTGATAACTGTTGTTGTATGAGAACTTCGTGTAAGGTAAATTATCATCCGAACTAGATCCATAATCTAATGCACAGGCTCTCAACATATCCTCCAGAATCTGATTGACTCTCTCGGTCTGTCCATCTGTCTGCGGATGAAAGGCTGTACTGAACTCTAGCCTGGTACCCAAAGTCTGGTGCAACTGGTTCCAAAACTTCGAAGTGAACTGTGTTCCTCTATCTGATACGATGGTCCTCGGAACCCCATACAGACATACGATCCTGGTCATATATATCTTAGCCAACTTCGCACTCGTATAGGTGGTTTTCACTAGGATAAAGTGAGCCACTTTGGTCAAATGATATCTCGATCGGGTCCTGGGTAATTCGGTGATAAAATCCATGCCGAGCTTGTCCCACTTCCATTCGGGTATCGGCATGGGCTGCAGTAATCCTACTGGCTTCTGATGTTCTGCCTTCACTCTCTGACATACATAACACATGGCTACATACTCGGCAATATCCTTCTTCATACCAGTCCACCAGAAACGCTCCTTCAAATCCAAATACATCTTGGTGTTTCCGGGGTGTATCGAGTATGGCGAGTCATGAGCTTCCTGATCACTGCATTATTGGGTATGTATACACGGTCCTCAAACCATAAGGTTTTGTGCTCATCCTCTCGAAAACCCTTGGCTTTTCCTTTACTCATTTTCTCGTTTATCTCAACAATTTCTTTGTCATCCTTCTGAGCTTCTCGAATCTTTCCCAATAATGTTGACTGAACCTCCATTGCTGCGACAAAACCTCTTGGAACTATCTCCAAACGAAGTTCCTTGAGATCGTCAACTAACTCCTGCGGTAATCCTCCATTTACGAGGGTATTGACATAACTCTTCCGGCTCAAAGCGTCTGCTACAATATTGTCCTTTCCTGGATGATAATGTAGCTTCTTATCATAATCCTTTATAAGCTCCAACCATCTCCTCTGTCTGAGATTCAGCTCCTTCTGAGTGAAAATATACTTCAAACTCTTATGATCTGTGTACACATCGCAGTGGTTTCCAATAAGAAAATGTCTCCAGGTCTTGAGCACATGCACTACGACTGCTAACTCCAAATCATGCGTGGCATAATTCAACTCATGCGATCGAAGCTATCGTGAGGCATATGAAACAACTCTTCCGTCTTTCATAAGTACTCCTCCAAGTCCTAAGCGAGAAGCGTCACAATACACTTGGAAATCCTTGGGTATATCCGGAAGAATCAGCACTGGGGCTGTAACCAAACGTTTCTTCAACTCCTAAAAACTGGCCTCACATCATCCATCCATTTAAACTTAGTGTCCTTCTTCAACAACTGCGTCATAGGCTTCGCAATCTTGGAAAAATTCTCAATGAATCTCTGATAATATCCTGCGAGTCCTAGAAAACTGCGGATCTCTCCAACTGAGGTGGGTGCCAACCACTCAGTGACGGATTTAACCTTGGTAGGGTCTACTGCTATACCTTCTCCTGATATAACATGTCCAAGGAATCCAACTTCCTTCAACTAAAACTCACATTTGCTGAACTTGGCGTATAGCTGATGTTCCCTGAGTTTCTCGAGAACTAAACGCAAATGCAAATGACATGACCGTGTACTCATATATCCCGTACCTTGTGGTGAAAGCTGTCTTAGGTATATCATGTTCTCGGATCTTCAGCTGGTGCTATCCTGATCGCAGATCGATCTTGGAAAATACTTTAGCTCCTTGCAGCTGTTCAAACAAATCATTGATCATCGGTACTAAGTACATGTTCTTGATCGTCACTTCATTCAATGCACGATAATCAACAACCATTCTTAAAGATCCATCCTTCTTCTCAACTAAGAGCACTGGGGCTCCCCAAGGTGACGAACTTGGTCGAATGTAACCTTTCTCCAATAACTCCTTAATCTGCTTCTTAATTTCCTCCAGATCATTTGCGGGCATCCGGTATGGTCTCTTCGATATTGGTCCAGTGCCTGGCAACAGTTCAATCAAAAACTCTATATCTCGATCTGGCGGCATGCCTGGTAATTCCTTTGGAAATACATCCGGGTAATCCTTCACAACCAGCACTTCTTCCTGAACAACTCCCGAGAGAGAATTTACTTGGGTCCTCCTCGGCGCATGCCGAGAGACATACTTAATCCGTTTACCCTCTAGGGTGGTGAGCAGAATTGACTTACTGGCGCAATCGATGTTTCCTCCATACATCGATAGCCAATCCATGCCTAGTATCACATCCAATCCTTGTGACTCCAGAATTATTAGGTCTGAGGGGAACACATGCCTACCTATGGTCAATGGCATCTGAAAACATCCACAGCTTGCCATATGCTCCGCTCCTGGCGAGCTTAATAACATAGGTGTCTTAAGAACTTTGGTGGGAAACTTATACTTATCCACAAACCCCCTCGAAATGTATGAATGCGATGCACCGGTATCAAAAAGAACGATTGCAGTAAATGACTTAACCAAAAACTTACCTATAATTGCATCTGGCTGCTCTTCAACCTCCTCCACGCTAACGTGGTTCACCTATTGAAAGGGTTGGGCTTCTTTCCAGAGCTTCCATTTCTGTTTCCATTCTTCAACTCAGAACAATCATTGGTGTAGTGCCCAGTCTTCCCGCACTTGTAACAGGTGACATGACTCAGATCCTTTTTAGCAGGTGTTGCTGGGTTGGAACAGTTCTGGTTGCTGCTTGCTCCATTCCCATTTCAATTCTTGGGGCCACTGTGATTATGCGAACTTCCTCCATTGTGAGTGTGGCCTCCATGTTTATGGGTATATCCTCTCGAGTTCGGGGTAAAACGAGGCTTCTGTGATGCTCCAGAATTATACTTCCCTTGTCCATATTTCCTTTTGTGGCTCTCTATCTGCTGCTGCTTCCCTTCAATCATAAGAGCATTGTCTACCAACTCTTGGTAATTTGTGAATGTTGCCACCATCAACTACATACTTAGCTCATCATTCATCCCTTCCATAAACTTCTCCTGCATCGCGGCATCTGTGGCCACATCAACCGGGGCATAGCGAGCTAACTTACTGAACTCATCCACGTACTGCCCCACAGTACGGTTTCCCTGGCGTAAGTTGCGAAACTCACGCTTCTTCATGCTCATAGCTCCAGTTGAGACATGTGCAGTGCGGAACGCTTGCTGAAATTGTTCCCAAGTAACATTGGCTATGGGGAATGTGGCTGTGTAATTTTCCCACCATGAGGCTGCGGGTCCATCCAGTTGGTGTGCGGCAAAGCGCACCTTCTCAGCATCTGTGCAACCTGCGGTGGTCAACTCCCTTCCAATCCTACGTAGCCAGTCATCAGCAACAATCGGCTCGGTGCTACTTGAAATCACCGGTGGATTCAACCTCAGAAAACGGCCTAAGTTGTCAACTGGAGGTGGTGGCGGCGGGTTGTTGTTGTTGTTGTTGCCTTGGTTCTGAACTAGTAGCTGCATCAAGGCATTCTGTTGTTAGATCAACTGAGTGAGCTCCGGTGGAAAGACAAATCCGGGGTCACGTCTCGGAGGCATCTGATGGGTTTAGAGGGGACAAATTAGAATAGAATGAGGTCTAAAGAGAAAGCACTACACATATGCACATGATACAAACACATTCATATAACACCACTCAATTCAAACAAGGGCATACAAATGATCTAACTACCGTTACAAAATAGTCGGACTACTAGTATATACATGGGGGAATACTACTGATAATATGGTGGTCGACTAGAAATTTTGATCGGTGGAAGACTCCATGATATCCGCTCTAGCTTCGTCTTCGTAATCATCATCACTACTGTCGGGGTCGGGGTCGGTGTCATCAATGATGATGTAGTCCTCGGGATGGTCGTCATCTCCTCCTGGCGCGGGGTCTCCCATGAATACTCCTAGCTTCTTCTTCAGGTCTTCATTCTTCTCAAGTAGCACTACGATTTCATCCTCATATCCATCGCGTGTAGACTTGAGTTCCTCTTCAAGCTCTGTGTTCCTGGTCATCACCTTCTTCAGATCTATCATGTTGGCGCACATTTGGTTCTCCTGGCGGCGAATGTGCTGGTTTAACTCCTGGATGAAGGCTGATGGACTTGTCCCTCCTGGTGCTGATCATCTCCCATTGCTCATCTCGGCGCCCACATATCTGGTAGATGGTGTCCTTAATATCCTTGTTGTAGACTTCGTCGATGCGTCCCATGGCGATGTGGGCTGCCATGCTCTTTCCTAGAGTCCAGGTTAGTGCATCAAAGGAAAACTCTATGGGCTCAGTAACTAGTGTGAATGTCCTTCCCGGAACATGAACTCGAATCATCCAACGGTCCTCTTCTGGTAAAGTGGTGGTGTAGGTCCCGGTGAAGCTTGGTATTCCGATGTTCAGGTACCTAGTGACTTCCTTCAAGTGTCGTCCAAAGGGTGTGTCTTCATCCGGTTGAGCAAACTTGTTTCTTAGGTATGCCATCTATAGAGTGGAAAATGGAGAGGAGTCAGAAATGAGTAGAGAAGAGTGGCATATGGCTTATCTTAGTGGTCGTGTCCTACAGTCAACGTGTGCTCTGATACCATCTTGTAGCGATCCGACCTCAAACGGTCAAATCTCTATGTGTAAGTGTCATCCCTGGATCGGTAATGCTGACACACACAGTACTTGAAGGATATATAAAAGAGTGCAATCACACTTATTACATCGAAATGTCTCCAAAGAGAACTTATTACAATAATATGGTTGAAGGCCATCTAATGAAGATAACAGCGCAAGGCTTCGAAGGCAAAAGTGAGTCCATCAACTCCAACGACATAGCTGAGTGCACGACAATAACCTAAGCGCACCTTACTCTTCGTCTGAAAAGTCTGCAACATAATATGTTGCAACCCGAAACGGGTCAGCACATGGAATATGCTGGCAAAATAACACTGTAGAGCAATGAACAAGGTAAAGGCTAACACTACATGCATATATGGCTGGTCGAGGCTCTATGGTTATCATATTTTTGCGAAAAGCCAATTTTTCCCTACTGCAAAGGAATATAATTTATTTAACAAAAAGAAGTTCAAAAAAAGGCCATCTACTGCTTCGATTTGCAAAAAGGATCAAACAAATCGGAGCTACGAAACTCAAACTATGCTCAAAAGAAGTTCGAATTCAAATATGCTTGAAACCAAATTTTAATTTGTCAAAACCATGTTCAAGTTGATTAACTGGAAAGAGGGGTCCGAGACGAAGATTTTGGCATTGGTTTCACTGGATTTGGACGAAAGGTTAAAAAGTTGTGAGGGTTTAAAGATCAGGGGCTAATCTGCGATAAAGCTAATCGCAGATAGGTCCCTAGACGAAAATAAAATAAAAAGAAAAAGACTAACGAACGAATGTTCGTTAGTAGAGATGAAGAACGAAAACATTTGCGAACAGAGACGTTCGGATGAACTTTCGCTAATTAGCGAAACCGATAAAAAACCAAACCGAACCGATCTAACGAAAAAAACCGGGGACGGTTTTGTCGGTCCAACAAAGAAAAACTGGCGGCGGCGGGATCCGGCGACGGCGACATCGAGCAGCAGCGAGGCGGGGCGGCTTGGGCGGCGGCGGCGCGACGGAGCAACGGCGGCGACGCGGCAAAGCAGCGGCCGTGGCGGCTCGGGCTGGCGGCGTGGGTGGCGGCTCGGGACTCGTGAAGAGGCGGCGGGGCGGCGCGATATTTAAGGAGGGGGGGCGTCGCGGCTTGGGGAGGGGGCCGGCGCGAGCGGTAGTCCAGGTCGGACTCTCCTAGGCATCCGCGCCACGCACGGCAGCGCGCGGGAGGAAGGCGGCGGCGGGAGCTGGGCCGCAGCCTGCTCGGCCGGGCCTTCGGCCCAGTCGGGCGGAACTTTTTTTTAAAAAAAATTACGTCGAAAAAATCCTAATAAAATATAAAAAATATTCTAAAAATGGCAAAACAATGTTCACCTAATAAAAATTTTAGAACAAAGTGAACATTTTTCTGGCCTAAAAATGCAATTTTGAAAAAATGCATGTTTTTCTAATTCAAATAAAATAGCAATGAAATTCCAAATAAAATATTTATTTGATTTTAACATTTTCCTCCAATATTTCCCTCTTATTTTGGAGAAGTCATTCTATCTCCACTCATTTATTTTAATATTGGAAATTTTCGGAGAGAAAAATTATTAAAACCAAAATGATCCTCTTTTCAAATTTGAGAAAATTCAAATATGATAATAAGTGAAATCCCCAACTCTCTCCGTGGGTACTTGAGTTGCTTAAGATTTCTAGGATCACAAACAAAATGCAAATAAAATATGATATGCACATGATGACCTATGTATAACATCCAAATTGAAAATTTGGGATGTTACAAATACACATCTGGGTGGATTGATTGTGGGTACCTGGGGAATCGAGTGTTGTCCTAGGAGATCACGGGGTACCCGTGTGATCATCATATGGAATGCCACCCAGGCTCAAAGGGATCATAAGATTATTCATGCTCAGAAACTTCCGTGTGCAGCCACAAGCCATTATGGGCTCTGGCATAGTTAAGTAAGTTGTGGGAAACCTTTCCATGATGGGCTAGCAGATGTAGGGGAATTGTAGGTGTACCAGCCTACCTATCGGTCAAGGGGGCCTCTTCAGAAAGGTTATGTCTCGATCTTCCGATCAATGATGCGGTCGAGTCTTGTGGGGAAAAGTGTGCAAACCTCTGCAGAGTGTATAAACTAATCATGATTAGCCGTGTCCCCGGTTATGGACATTTTGTGTATCTGGTATTTGAATTATTAGTTGATCTCATCACTTTACTTAATGAATTTGTTGGGTTATTATTATTATTATTACTATTATTATTATTATTATTGTTGTTGTTGCTGTTACTTGGTAATTTTGGGATTGAGTTGGGGATACCTTCTCAATAATTGGATAAACTTGGTAGTGAATAAAATCTATTCCTTTGTTGTAGGGAAAAATTAGCTTTATGCAAATGTTAAACTTAGAGCCTCCATCAGCCAAATATGCATGTAGTGATAGTTATTATTCATCATCACTCTATAGTGTGATCTTGCCAGCATATTCCATGTGCTGACCTACACGGCTGCAACGTCTCATGTTGCATAATTTTCAGACGAGGATTAAGGTGCGATAGGTTGTTGTCTTGCACTCAGTTTTTGCCGTGGAGTTGGATGGACTCATTTATCTTCGAAGCTTCTGTAGTTATTTTTGGTAAGATGGCCTTCAGCCATATTATTGTAATAAATACTCTTTATGAGGACCTCGATGTAATAAGTGTGTGATTGAACTCTGTTATAATTCCTCGAGTATTGTGTGTGTCAGCATACCTATCTAGGGATGACACTTAAAGCACACAGACTTCGATCCATTGGGATCGGGTCGCTACAAGATGGTATCAGAGCACATCCTGACTGTAGGACGTGACCACTAGGAAAAGCCACAAGATACTCTTCTCTAATCATTTCTAATTCTTCTCTATTTTCTACTCTATAGATGTCGGACCCCAGGAATAAGTTCACTCAGCCGGATGATGACACCCCTTTCGACCGACACTTGAAGGAAGTCACTAAGTACCTGAACATCGGCATACCAAGCTTCACCAGAACCTTCACTGCAACTTTACCAGAAGAGGAGCGCTGGAAGATTCAAGTTCGTGTTCCATTCGTCACCGAATGGATGGCACCCACCTCAGTGGGAGAGATACGCAGTTTCCTTGGACTCGCCAGATATTACCGAAGGTTTATTGAGAATTTTTCTAAGATCGCGAAGACCATGACGGAGTTATTGAAGAAGGACACCAAATTTAAATGGACTGAGGAGTGTGAGGCCAGTTTTCAGGAGTTGAAGAAATGTTTGGTTACAACCCCAGTGCTAATTCTTCCGAATATACGCAAGGATTTCCTAGTATATTGCGACACTTCTCGACAGGGACTTGGAGGCGTTCTATGCAATAAGGAAGAGTTGTTTCTTATGCCTCACGTCAGCTTCGACCCCATGAGTTGAATTATGCCACGCATGATTTGGAGTTAGCAGCCGTAGTGCATGCACTCAAGACCTGGAGACATTTTCTTATCAAAAATCATTGTGATGTTTACACGGATCATAAGAGTTTGAAGTACATTTTTACGCAGAAGGTGTTGAAGCTCAGGTAGAGGAGATGGTTGGAGCTCATAAAGGATTATGACATGAAATTGCATTATCACCCAGGACAGGCCAATGTTGTGGCAGATGCTTTGAGCCGTGAGAGTTATGTCAATACTCTCATAACTGTAGGATTACCTCACGAGTTAGCCGATGATCTCCAAGAACTTCGCTTGGAGATAGTTCCGAGAGGTTTTGTTGCAGCATTGGAAATTTAGTTCACTTTGTTGGGAAAGATCCGAGAAGCCCAGAAGATTGATAAGGAAACTGCAGAGATAAAATAAAAGATGAGTAAAGGCAAGGCCAAAGGTTTTCGCGAGGATGAACACAGAACTTTATGGTTTGAGGATCGCATTTATGTGCCCAATGACCCAGAGATCAGGAAGTTAATTCTTCAGGAGGCTCATGATCTGCCCTACTTGATTCACCCAGGCAACACCAAGATGTATATGGATTTGAAGGAACGTTTCTGGTGGACAAGTATGAAGAAGGATATCATCGAGTATGTAGCAGCATGCGACGCATGTGAGAGAGTTAAGGCAAATCATCAAAAACTACCAGGATTACTTCAGCCTTTGCCGATACCCGAATGGAGGTGGGATAAGCTTGGCATGAATTTCATCACCGGATTACCCATGACTCGTTCAGGATATGCCTCCACCTGGGTTGCAGTTGATCACTTGACCAAAGTGGCTCACTTTATTCCCATGAAAACCATTTATACGAGTGCTAAGTTGGCCAAGATATATATGACTAGGATCATATGTCTGCATGGAGTTCCGAGGACCATAGTATTAGATAGAGGAACACAATTTACTTCAAAGTTTTGGAATTAGTTACACCAAACTTTGGGTACCAGGCTAGAGTTCGGTACAACCTTTCATCCGCAAACAGATGGGCAAACCGAGAGAGTCAATCAGATTCTGGAGGACATGTTGAGAGCTTGTGCGCTAGATTACGGATCTAGCTGGGATGATAATTTGCCTTACGTAGAGTTCTCATATAACAACAGCTACCAAGCTAGTTTGAAGATGGACCCTTTTTAAGCTTTGTATGGAAGGAGGTGCAGGACACCATTGATGTGGGATGAAGTTGGAGACCGACAATTGTTCGAACCAGATTTAATCAGAGAGTCTATGGAGAAGGTCAAGTTGATTCGTAATAGACTCAAGATAGTCCAGTCCAGGAAGAAGAGTTATGCCGATACTAAACACAAGGAGGTAACCTGTGAAGTCAGAGACAGAGCATATCTTTGTGTGTCGCCACTTCGAGGAGTTAAATGGTTTGGAGTCAAAGGAAATTTAGCACCATGATTTGTGGGACCATACAGAGTCTTGGAACGTATGGGTGAAGTTGCCTACAAGTTGGAATTACCCGAAGGCTTGTCAAGAGTTCATGATGTGTTTCATATTTCCCAGTTGAAGAAGTGCCATGCAGAGATGGCCGATATTCCTCTGAGAGATATAGTGCCCCTAGAAGCAATTCAGTTGGAGAGTGACCTAACTTATGAGGAGAAACCCGTCAAGATTCTCGAGTTCGCCAACCGAGTTACTCGCAGCAAGGTCATCAAGTTTTGCAAAATTCAGTGGAGTCACCATACCGAGGAGGAAGCCACCTGGGAACGAGAAGAAGACCTCCGAAAGGACCACCCACACCTTTTTGCTAGCCAACCCGAATCTCGAGGGCGAGATTCATCTTAAGGGGGGTAGGTTTGTAACATTCCAATTTTCAATTTGGATGTTATTTAGATCATTCATATGCATTCATCATTTGTGCATTTTTGAAATTTGTTTTATTTGAATTTTGATCCTAGAAACCTTAAGCAACTCAAGGACCAATTGAGAGAGTTGGAGGTTTTCTAAAAAAATCATTTTTTTGAATTTTCAAAATTTGAAAATTGGATCAAAGAGATTTATGCAAAATACTTTTCCAATAAGTTCAAATAAATAAAATAATGAGAGAAGGTAATATGACTTCTTCAAAAATAGTAAAGAAATACTGGAAATTTAATTTTGAATAAAAATATATTTCATTTGGTTTTATTGGCATGTTTAATTATTTTTATTATTAGTAAAAAGTTTATTTTTATTTTAGGCATTTAGGTCCAGAAAAATGTTCACATTAGTCCAAATATTAGGAGGGAATTATGTGAATTTTTCTGAAATTTTTAAAAATATTTTTGTTATGTTTTTAATATTTTTCGTCTCTCTGGAAAAAATGTTAAAAAAATGTTTCGGGCCGCCGAACTGGGCCGAAGCCCAGCCCTGCCGGCCTTTCCCCACGTGCCGTCACCGACCCTGGGCGGGACTCCGCCCGCCACACGCCGCCGTGTCCGAGGTGGACTCCTCCTCCACCTTGCCCCCTCGCCCAAGCCGCCGTCCACCCCCTTTAAATACCGGGCCTCCCTGGGCCCCTCTCTACCCAACCGAGCCACCGCCACCGCTGCCGTCACAAGCAGCCGCCACCGCCGCAGCTGCAAGCCATCGCCGCCGCATCGCGTAGCCTTGCCGCCCCGCGCCGCAGCAGCCACCGCCCTCGGAGCCGCCGCCGTCCGTTGCCCTGCCTCGCCCGAGCCATCGCCGGAGAGCTGCCACCACCGTCGTCGAACCGCGCGAACCGGTAAAACCGCCACCCGGTCCGGTCCAGTTTTCTTTTAGTTTTTGGTTTTTCGTTTAAACCTGGTTTTTTATTTAGTTTAGTTAATTAACGAACGTTTTCTGTTTCGGTAGTATTAGCGAACATTTTTGTTCGTTGGGTTTTCGTAGTGGACGTTCGTCCGATAGATTTTTCTTTTTCTGTTTTATTTTCAGCCAGGGACCCATCCGTGAATATTTCTTCACAAATTAGCCCCTGATCTTTAAACCCTCGTAACTTTTTGCTCGCTTAGTCAAATCCAATGAAACCAACGCCAATTTCTTCGTTATGATCCCCTATGTCTAGATAACCAACTGAAACATATTTTTGAATGTTTAAAAATATGTTTCAAATAGATTTGAATTTGAACTTCTTTTGATCGTAACTTGAGTTTCGTAATTCCGATTTGGTTGATTCTTTTTGCAAATCGAAGTTCTTGGCCTAACCTTTCTGTTAAGATCTTTTTCTTCGGTTTTCTTTGAATCTTCATGCTTTAGTGCTTATGTATGCTATTGTTTGTCTACGATAGATTTTCCGGAGTGCGAAGCTTGCTACTACCACTTTGATCATACTTTTCATACCCAATTTTTATGCATTAGTTTTACCCTCAAAGATTGCATGAGTAGGATTGGGAACATGTGGCTTTGCTATGTAGTTCATGAGGTAGCAACCTATTACCTTTGAAACACCCTGGGAATATACGTTATGCTCATATTGCTTAGCCATGCCCGTAGACGGGGATTGGTATGTGAGAATCATGCAAGTTGTGAGAGATAATAACTAAGGGAAACTTAAGGTGGCCACTTTAATACACATCTGGGTGGATTGGTTGTGGGCACCTGGGGAATCCAGTGTTGTCCTAGGAGATCCCAGGTTACCCGTGTGATCATCCTATGGAATGCTACCCAGACTCAAAGGGATCATAAGATTATTCATGCTTAGAAACTTCCGTGTGCAGCCACAAGCCATTATGGGCTCTGACATAGTTAAGTAAGTTGTGGGAAACCTTTCCATGATGGGATAGCAGATGTAGGGGAATTGTAGGTGTATCGACCTATCTATCGGTTAAGGGGACCTCTTCAGAAAGGCTATGTCTCGATCTTCCGATCATGGATGCGGTCGAGTATTGTGGGGAAAAGTGCGGAAACCTCTGCAGAGTGTATAAACTAATCATGATTAGCCGTGTCCCCGGTTATGGACATTTTGAGTATCTAGTATTTGAATTATTGGTTGATCTCATCACTTTACTTAATGAATTTGTTGGGTTATTATTATTATTGTTGTTGTTGTTGTTGTTGTTGTTGTTGTTGTTGTTGTTACTTGGTAATTTTGGGATTGAGTTGGGGATACCTTCTCAATAATAGCATAAACTTGGTAGTAAATAAAATCTATTCTTTGTTGTAGGGAAAAATTAGCTTTATGCAAATGTTAAACTTAGAGCCTCCATTAGCCAAATATGCATGTAGTGATAGTTATTATTCATCATTGCTCTATAGTGTGATCTTGCTAGCATATTCCATGTGCTGACCTACACGGCTACAACATCTCATGTTGCAGAATTTTCAGATGAGGATTAAGGTGCGATAGGTCGTTGTCTTGCACTCAATTTTTGTCGCGGAGTTGGATGGACTCATTTATCTTCGAAGCTTTCGCAGTTATTTTTGGTAAGATGGCCTTTAACCATATTATTGTAATAAATACTCTTTATGAGGACCTCGATGTAACAAGTGTCTGTTTAAACTCTATTATAATTACTCGAGTACTGTGTGTGTCAGCATACCGAACCAGGGATGACACTTAAAGCACAGAGACTTCGATCCATTGGGATCGAGTCGCTACACTTATGGACGGCGGTAGCAGCCTTAACCTGCTTTATTAGGACACTGTCCGCAAAATGGGCATCGATCCGTCAAGAATCAAGCCTACCAAAACCACCTTCAAAGGAGTGATACCCAGCGTAGAGGCCTATTGCACAGGATCCATAACGCTGGAAGTCGTCTTCGGCTCACCAGATAACTTCCGAAGCGAAGACTTGATCTTCGACATCGTCCCCTTCCGCAGTGGCTATCATGCACTGCTCGGACGAACCGCTTTCGCCCGTTTCAATGCAGTCCCGCATTACGCTTATCTAAAGCTCAAGATGCCTAGACCACGTGGTGTTATAACAGTCAATGGAAACATGGAGCGCTCCCTCCGTACTGAGGAGCATACCGCGGCCCTCGCAGCCGAAGTACAGGGTGGCCACATTAAGCCGAATACTACATCAGCAATCAAGCCCCCGGACACTATCAAATGAGTCCGGTCTACCCCGCAGGATGAAAGTCCGGCTCCTCCAGAGCTAGATTAGCAATTCAGCCTCCATCATAGCCCCAACCTAATAGCGGCATATGTACTGCACATACATAACTACGCACTAAAGATACCATGGGCAAGGACGGAGGACTACTAAAAATAAGGTCCACAATACGGTTAGACCCTATCCGAACCCTCATATTCTTCCTTTTCCTCTCCTTATTTTTATTTTTTAGGTTCTTTACAACCCACATCACTTTTCGATGGTACCAAGGGCCCTTTTCTAGGCCCCTCATGTATACTTCATCGTCGATCCTCTCAAAGGATCATACACCAAGGCGAAAAGCAGCGCAGGCGTGCGACAGAGTGTCCAAAGGATCTTCAAGATCATCTTTACCTTTTTAGGACTTGTATACAACTTTCCCTTGTGCTCAGAATATAAAATAGCCTCGATGCTTACCGCACCCTCTGTAAAAATACGTTTTGACATATCAATCAGACTATAATGGAAACAATTTTACCCTACCTTATCCGGTATTGGTCTACTACGTCATCTCTATCTCGTCTTAACGACTGATTGACATATACACATTGGCATTAATCGCTAGGGGCCTTATCCAACCACAAATGTTCAAAAACAAAAAAGTCCGAACACTTTCATAGTAAACTTCAGTGTCTCGAATATTGCATTATACGCATCGGCTCCAAATCATGTCTTTGGTCAATAGTTGGGTTGCCCGGCTCCCGTGGTTGCCACCTTACGTTTCGCTTGTTCGACTAAGGTAGCAAAGGGAGAACTGCTGCGATTGTGTTTCTAGTTCGTCCGGTCAAACACCTTAGTAGAGAAAGCCAAAAACTGACTGTCATGATACGGCGAGAGCTGGTCAGCTATTTGGTGACTTAATACAAATCTCTTGCGATTTTTCCGTATTATACAAAGGACTAACTTTGGTTCGGTCACGCGCCTAAGTTAACCCAGTTTGGACAGCCGCATGCACACCCGGGGCTAGTTCTTAGCCCCACAGTCAAACTCCTATGGCTAAGTGAAAGTGCTAAAGCCGCATAGTCTGATTGCCTAGTTCGTTATGTAAGTCACCTCCTTTACGGACCAAGACATTGGGTCAAGAGTCATTACACGTTATAATGAACACCCCGTAGCATCTACGTGGGGGCTGAAGCCGACGACTGGCAAACTTTCAAGAATAATAAAAAATGGACGCACAGGAGGTATGTAGTTCGGATAAAAGCACAAATATATTACGAAGCCTTGGTTTATAATACAACGTCTGGGCAGTTCGGATACATTCATTTGAACATAATATCCTTTGGGCACTGGCCCTCTATCAAGCGGGCACCCTCTAGGATGTCTTCAAAATAGCGCTCCGGCTTGCGGTGATCCTTGCCTCCAGGCGGACCCTCAACTACCACGATGGCGGCATTCATTTTCGCCCAGTGCATCTTGACACATGCAAAGGCCAGCTGCGCACCTTCTATACATGACGACCGCTTGACCACGTCAATTCGGGGCAGCGCGTCGACGAGTCACCGCACTAGGCTGAAAAAGCTGCCTGGGACGAGTTCAGCTGGCCACACCCGGACTATGACGTCCCTCATGGCCAATCCGGACATCCTATGCAGCTCGGCCCACTGCGCCATCTGGTCATTCAACAGCGCTGGGCACTCCTGTGCCGCGAACTGTGACCGGAATAGCTTCTCCATCGCGTGCCCCTCTAATACATCTCCATCGTATCTACTTTTCCAAACACTTTTGCCCTTGTTCTGGACTCTAACTTGCATGATTTGATTGGAACTAACCCGGACTGACGCTGTTTTCAGCAGAATTGCGATGGTGTTATTTTTGTGCAGAAATAAAAGTTCTCGGAATGACCTGAAAATGAACGGAGAATATTTTTGGAATATATAAAAAATACTGGAAGAAAGATCCACGTCAGGGGCCCCACACCCTATCCATGTGGGTGGGGGCGCGCCCTACCCCCCTGGGCACGCCCCCTACCTCACGGGCCCCCTGATGCTCCACTGACGTCCACCTTGACTCCATGTATTCACTTCCATGGAGAAAAAAATTAGAGAGAAGGATTCATCGTGTTTTACGATATGGAGCTGCCGCCAAGCCCTAAACTCTCTCGGGAGGGCTGATCTGGAGTCCGTTCGGGGCTCCGAAGAGGGGAATCCATCGCCATCGTCATCATCAACCTTCCTCCATCACCAATTTCATGATGCTCACCGCCGCGCGTGAGTAATTCCATCGTAGGCTTGCTGGACGGTGATGGGTTGGATGAGATTTATCATGTAATCAAGTTAGTTTTGTTAGGGTTTGATCCCTAGTATCCACCATGTTCTGAGATTGATGTTGCTATGACTTTGCTATGCTTAATGCTTGTCACTAGGGCCCGAGTGCCATGATTCCAGATCTGAACCTATTATGCTTTCATCAATATATGAGAGTTCTTGACCCTATCTTGCAAGTCTATAGTCACCTATTATGTGTTATGATCCGTTAACCCTGAAGTGACAATAATCGGGATACTTACCGGTGATGACCGTAGTTTAAGGAGTTCATGTATTCACTATGTGTTAATGCTTTGGTCCGGTACTCTATTAAAAGGAGGCCTTAATATCCCTTAGTTTCCAATAGGACCCCGCTGCCACGGGAGGGTAGGACAAAAGATGTCATGCAAGTTCTTTTCCATAAGCACGTATGACTATATTCGAAATACATGCCTACATTACATTGATGAACTAGAGCTAGTTCCGTTTCACCCTATGTTATGACTGTTACATGATCGATCTCATCCGTCATAATTCTTCATCACCGATCCAATGCCTATGAGCTTTTCCTATGTTGTTCTTCGCTTATTAACTTTTCCACTGCTATTGTTACAATCACTATAAAACCCAAAAATATCACTTTTGCTATCGTTACCTTTTGCTACCGTTACCAGTACTATCATACTACTTTGCTACTAAATACCTTGCTGCAGATACTAAGTTTCCAGGTGTGGTTGAATTGACAACTCAGCTGCAAATACTTGAGAATATTCTTTGGCTCCCCTTGTGTCGAATCAATAAATTTGGGTTGAATACTCTACCCTCAAAATCTGTTGCGATCCCTGATACGTCCATTTTGCATCATGCTTTTATATCAATATTTATCGCATTATGGACTGTTATTTCACTTTATGTCACAATACTTATGGCTATTCTCTCTTATTTTACAAGGTTTACATAAGGAGGGAGAATGCCGGTAGCTGGAATTTTGGTTTGGAAAAGGAGCAAATATTAGAGACCTATTCTGCGCAACTCCAAAAGTCCTAAAACTCCACGGAACGTCTTAAAATAAATAAATAAAAATCCACGCCAAAGATGAAGGCCAGGGGGCCCACACCCTGCTCACGAGGGTAGGGGGCACGCCCCCCTAGGGCGCGCCCCCTACCTCGTGGGCCCCTTGGTGGCTCTCCGACGCCCATCTTCTCCTATATGAGGTCTTTCGATGAGAAAAAAATAGGAAGGAACTTTTCGGGACGAGACTCCGCCGCCACGAGGCGGAACCTTGGCGGATCCAATCTAGAGCTCTGGCAGAGCTGTTCTGCCGGGGAAACTTCCCTCCGGGAGGGGGAAATCATCACCATCGTCATCACCAACGCTCCTCTCATCGGGAGAGGGCAATCTCCATCAACATATTCACCAGCACCATCTCATCTCCAAACCCTAGTTCATCTCTTGTATCCAATTCTTGTCTCAAAGTCCGGGATTGGTGGTAGTAGGTTGCTAGTAGTGTTAATTACTCCTTGTAGTTGATGCTAGTTGGTTTAATTGGTGGAAGATCATATGTTCAGATCCTATATGCATATTATTACCCCTCTGATTATGAACATGAATATGCTTTGTGAGTAATTACGTTCATTCCTGAGGACAAGGGAGAAGTCTTGCTATGAGTAGTCATGTGAATTTGGTATTCGTTTGATATTTTGATAAGATGTATGTTGTCTAGCCTCTAGTGGTGTTATGTGAACGTCGACTACATAACACTTCACCATTATTTGGGCCTAGAGGAAGGCATTGGGAAGTAATAAGTAGATGATGGGTTGCTAGAGTGACAGAAGCTTAAACCCTAGTTTATGCGTTGCTTCGTAAGGGGCTGATTTGGATCCATATGTTTCATGCTATGGTTAGGTTTACCTTAATACTTTTGTTGTAGTTGCGGATACTTGCAATAGAGGTTAATCATAAGAGGGATGCTTGTTCAAGTAAGAACAGCACCCAAGCACCGGTCCACCCACATATCAAATTATCAAAGTATCAAACACGAATCATATGGACGTGATGAAAACTAGCTTGACAATATTCCCATGTGTCCTCGGGAGCGCTTTTCCTATTATAAGAGTTTGTTCCGGCTTGTCCTTTGCTACAAAAGGATTGGGCCACCTTGCTGCACTTTATTTACTTTTGTTACTTGTTGCTTGTTACAATTTATCATGTCACAAAAGTATCTATTACCACTTATTTCAGTACTTGCAGAGAATACCTTGCTGCAAACCGTTTATCATTTCCTTCTACTCCTCGTTGGGTTCGACACTCTTACTTATCGAAAGGACTATGATAGATCCCCTATACTTGTGGGTTATCAAGACTCTTTTCTGGTGCCGTTGCTGGGGAGTGTAGCGCCTTTGGTAGGTGGAATTTGGTAAGGAAAAATTTATATAGTGTGCTGAAATTTACTGTCACTTGTTACTATGGAAAGTAATTCTCTGAGGGGCTTGTTCGGGGTATCTTCACCCCGTCCAGTAGAGCAAAGAGTTTCTCCTCAACCTACTGAACCTATTGAAAATGAAACTCCTTTTAAATTTCCTTCGGGTATGATGGAAAAACTGCTAGCTAACCCTTTTACAGGAGATGGAACAAAGCATCCTGATGAGCACTTAATATATGTGGCTGAAGTTTGTGGATTATTTAAGCTTGCAGGTATACCCGATGATGTTGCTAAGAAGAAGGTCTTCCCTTTATCTATGAAGGGAGACGCATTGATATGGTATAGGCTATGTGATGATATGAGATCATGGGACTATAAAAGATTGAAGCTGGAATTTCATCAAAAGTATTACCCTATGCATCTTGTTCATCATGATCGCAATTATATATATAATTTCTAGCCTCATGAAGGAGAAAGCATCGCTCAAGCTTGGGGGAGGCTTAAATCAATGTTATATTCATGCCCCAATCTTGAGCTCTCAAGAGAAATGATTATTCAAAATTTATATTCTCGGCTTTCTGATAACAATCGCACCATGCTCGATACTTCTTGTGCTGGCTCTTTTATGATGAAGACTATTGAATTCAGATGGAATTTATTGGATAGAATTAAATGCAACTCTGAAGATTGGGACCTCGACGAAGGTAAGGAGTCAGGTATGACACCTAAGTTTGATTGTGTTAAATCTTTTATGGATACCGATATTTTCTGTAAGTTTAGCACTAAATATGGACTTGACTCTGAGATAGTAGCTTCTTTCTGTGAATCTTTTGCTACTTATGTTGATCTCCCTAAGGAGAAGTGGTTTAAATATCATCCTCCCATAGAAGTAAAAGTAGCTGCACCTATTAAAGTTGAAGAAAAGACTATCACTTATAATGATCCTGTTGTTCCTACTTCTTATATTGAGAAACCACCTTTCCCTATTAGAATAAAGGATCATACTAAAGCTTCAACTTTTGTTCGTAAAAGCAATATTAGAACTTATACACCTCCTGAGCAAGTTAAAGTAGAACCTAATATTGCTATTGTTAAAGATCTCTTGTCTGATAATATTGATGGGCATGTTATTCAGTTAGAAGGTGAAACTGCTAGAATTGCTAAACCTTGTGCTAAAGATAAACATAGACCTGTGGTAGGCGTGCCTGTTATTTCTGTTAAAATAGGAGATCATTGTTATCATGGCTTACGTGATATGGGTGCTAGTGCTAGTGTTATAACTCATGACTTATATGAAGAAATTAAGAATGAAATTGCACCTGTTGAGCTAGAAGATATTGATGTCACAATTAAACTTGCCAATAGAGATACTATTTCACCAATTGGAATTGTTAGAGATGTTGAAGTCTTGTGTGGGAAAACTAAATATCCTGTTGATTTTCTTGGTCTTACTTCCCCACAAGATAGCTTTTGTCCCATTATATTTGGTAGACCCTTCTTAAATACTATCAATGCTACCATAGATTGCAAAAAGAATGTTGTTACTGTTGGCTTGGATGATATGGTTCATGATTTTAATTTCTCTAAATTTAGTAAACAACATCGTGAGGAAGAATTACCTAGTAAGGATGAAATTATTGGTCTTGCTTCTATTGCCGTACCTCCTAGTGATCCTTTAGAACACTATTTGCTAGACCATGAAAATGATATGTTCATGAATGAAAGAAGGGAAATAGATGAAGTATTCTTTAAACAGGAACCTATGCTGCAACACAATTTGCCTGTTGAAATCTTAGGGGATCCTCCTCCACCCAAGGGTGATCCCGTGTTTGAGCTTAAACCTTTGCCTGATAATCTTAAATATGCTTATCTTGATGAAAAGAAGATATATCCTATTATTATTAGTGCTAACCTTTCAGAGCATGAAGAAGAAAGATTATTGAAAATTCTGAAGAAGCATCGTGCTGCTATTGGATATACTCTTGATGATCTTCAGGGCATTAGTCCCACTCTATGTCAACATAAAATAAATTTGGAAGCAGATGCCAAACCAGTTCGTGATCCTCAACGACGTCTGAATCCTAAAATGAAAGAAGTGGTAAGAAAAGAAATGCTAAAGCTTCTAGAGGCAGGTATAATCTATCCCGTTGCTGATAGTGAGTGGGTGAGTCCTGTCCATGGTGTCCCTAAGAAGGGAGGTATTATTGTTGTTCCTAATGATAAAGATGAATTGACTCCACAAAGAATTATCACAGTTTATAGGATGGTAATTGATTTCTGCAAATTAAATAAAGCTACTAAGAAAGATCATTACTCCTTACTTTTTATTGATCAAATGCTAGAAAGATTATGCAAACATACACACTATTGCTTTCTAGATGGTTATTCTGGTTTCTCTCAAATACCTGTGTCGGCTAGAGATCAATCAAAGACTACTTTTACATGCCCTTTTGGTACTTTTGCTTATAGACATATGCCTTTTGGTTTATGTAATGCACCTACTACCTTTCAAAGATGCATGATGGCTATATTCTCTGACTTTTGTGAAAAGATTTGTGAGGTTTTCATGGACGACTTTTCCGTCTATGGTTCCTCTTTTGATGATTGCTTGAGCAATCTTGATCGAGTTTTGCAGAGATGTGAAGAAACTAATCTTGTCTTGAATTGGGAAAAGTGCCACTTTATGGTTAATGAAGGTATTGTCTTGGGGCATAAAGTTTCTGAAAGAGGTATTGAAGTTGATAAAGCCAAGGTTGATGCTATTGAAAAGATGCCATGTCCCAAGGACATCAAAGGTATAAGAAGTTTCCTTGTTCATGCTGGATTTTATAGGAGGTTCATTAAGGAATTCTCAAAAATTTCTTGGCCCCTGACTAATTTATTGCAAAAATATATACCATTTGTCTTTGATGATGATTGTGTAGAAGCATTTGAAATACTCAAGAAAGCATTAGTCTTTGCACCTGTTGTTCAGCCACCTGATTGGAATTTACCCTTCGAAATTATGTGTGATGCTAGTGATTATGCTGTAGGTGCCGTTCTAGGGCAAAGAGTTGATAAGAAATTAAATGTTATTCATTATGCTAGTAAGACTCTAGACAATGCTCAAAGAAATTATGCTACTACTGAAAAAGAGCTTTTAGCAGCTGTATTTGCTTGTGATAAGTTCAGATCTTATATGTTGATTCTAAAGTAACTATTCAAACAGATCATGCTGCTATTAAATACCTTATGGAAAAGAAAGATGCTAAACCTAAACTTATTAGATGGGTTCTCTTGCTACAAGAATTTGATTTGCATATTGTTGATAGAAAGGGAGCTGAGAACCCCGTTGCACACAACTTGTCTAGGTTAGAAAATATTCTTGATGACCCACTACCTATTAATGATATCTTTCCTGATGACCAATTAAATGTTATAAGTACTTCTCGTAGTACTCCATGGTATGCTGATTATGCTAATTATATTGTTGCTAAGTTTATACCACCTAGCTTCACATACCAACAAAAGAAAAAGTTCTTCTATGATTTAAGACATTACTTTTGGGATGACCCACATCTTTATAAAGAAGGAGTAGATGGTGTTATTAGACGTTGTGTACCTGAGCATGAACAGGAACAGATCCTACGCAAGTGTCATTCTGAGTCTTATGGAGGACACCACGCTGGAGATAGAACTGCACATAAGGTATTGCAATCTGGTTTTTATTGGCCTACTCTCTTCAAGGATGCCCGTAAGTTTGTCTTGTCTTGTGATGAATGTCAAAGAATTGGTAATATTAGTAGATGTCAAGAAATGCCTATGAATTATTCTCTTGTAATTGAACCATTTGATGTTTGGGGCTTTGATTATATGGGACCTTTTCCTTCCTCTAATGGATACACACATATTTTAGTTGCTGTTGATTACGTTACTAAGTGGGTAGAAGCTATTCCAACTAGTAGTGCTGATCATAACACTTCTATTAAAATGCTTAAAGAAGTTATTTTCCCGAGGTTTGGAGTCCCTAGATATTTAATGACTGATGGTGGTTCACACTTTATTCATGGTGCTTTCCGTAAAATGCTTGCTTAATATGATGTTAATCATAGAATTGCATCTCCTTATCACCCTCAGTCTAGTGGTCAAGTAGAGTTCAGCAATAGAGAGCTTAAATTAATTTTGCAAAAGACTTTTAATAGGTCTAGAAAGAATTGGTCTAAAAAACTTGATGATGCATTATGGGCTTATAGAAATGCATATAAAAAATCCTATGGGTATGTCTCCATATAAAATGGTTTATGGAAAAGCATGTCACTTACCCCTCGAACTAGAACATAAGGCATATTGGGCTATTAAAGAGCTCAACTATGATTTTAAACTTGCTGGTGAGAAGAGGTTATTTGATATTAGCTCACTTGATGAATGGAGAACCCAAGCTTATGAAAATGCCAGGTTGTTTAAAGAAAAAGTCAAAAGATGGCATGACAAAAGGATACAAAAGCGTGAGTTTAATGTAGGTGATTATGTATTGCTATACAACTCTCGTTTATGATTTTTTGCAGGCAAACTTCTCTCTAAATGGGAAGGCCCCTATGTTATCGAAGAGGTCTATCGTTCCGGTGCCATAAAAATCAACAACTTCGAGGGCACAAATCCGAAGGTGGTAAACGGTCAAAGAATCAAACGTTATATCTCATGTAATCCCATAAATGTTGAAACCAATATTATTGAAACCGTAACCCCGGAGAAATACATAAGGGACACTTTCCGGAACGTTTCAGACCCCGAAAAGGAATAGGTATGTGGTACGGTAAGTAAACTGACTCCAAAAAAATTTTAAGGCAATATTTCTCCGTTTTGGAATATTTAGAAAAATAGAAAAATAAGTAGAAGTCCGGGAAGGACACGAGGACCCCACGAGGGTGGTGGGCGCGCCCTACCCCCCTGGGCGCCCCCCTACCTCGTGAGCACCTCGTGTGCCTTCCGGACTCCGTTTTCTTGCACGTTACGTATTTTGGTCGGTAAAAATTCACTATATATTCTCCTGGAGGTTTTGACTCCCGTATCACGCAATTATCCTCTGTTTTAGTTTTGAGCTGTCCCATTGCAGATTAAATCAACATGTCTTCCCAGGATTCGGAAAGAGAAAGCTATGTGGATGATTACTTAGCAAATCCAAAGGTCTATGGAGATGTGGAACACGATGGATGGACCACGAAGGAAGAAGAGGACTATGAACCCAAGGGGAAGGAGGAGACGAGCTCAAATGAAAATGAAGCACCGTTACCTCAACTTGGGGACATGCACGTGGAGTTCAAAAAGTCAAGTCTCCCTGATAGGGTAAAGAAACCCAAGTTCGAGTTTATCCCTTTTTGCCTCTTGTAGAAAAATAAGCAGGACCTATGCAAAAAGATATTAACCATGGAGTGGGAGATTGATGATCTGAGGGATCAAAATGCCGTCCTCAAGCGCAAATTAAGGGAGAAGCCTAAGCCATCAACTAAGCCAACAACACCTCCACCTTCTTCACTGACAAAGGAGATATAATCACATGGGTATGGGCACTCCCCTTGGCAACTGCCATGCTTGGGGGAGGTGCCCCGGTATCGTATCACAATCACAACTCCTATCTTTACCGTTTTTCTTAGTTCGATCCTATTAGTAGTATCTTGATCTAGTAGAATAAAGTTTATGGCATGATCTAGTTTTGAGTTTTGCTTTATGATCTCTCTATGTAATCGAGTCCGTGAGCTATATATAATAAAGATTAGTGTTGAGTCAAGGGCTTGATTATTTTGCCATGATCTTGGGTGAATAAAAGAAAAGAGAAAAAGAATAAAAAGAAACAAAAAGTTCATATTGATCTTATTGAGAGTAACAACTTCACATAGAAAGAGTATGATGATTAAAAGTTGTTGGGAGTTGGCAGACATAGCTTTGGTCATTGTTGCAATTAATAGGAAGTAATAAGGAAAGAGAGGTTTTCACATATAGATATATTATCATTGACACCTTTTATGATTGGGAGCACTCATTAAAATATGACATACTAAAGAGTTGATGTTGGACAAGGAAGAGAACGTAATGAGTTATGTATTTCTTATATCTGAGATAAAGTATGTTGCCATGGATCCTCTAACTTGTTGAGCTTTCCTTTCCCCCTCATGCTAGCCAAATTCTCAGCACCAAGTAGAAATACTACTTGTGCTTCCAAATACCCTTAAACCAGTTTTGCCATGAGAGTTCACCATATCTACCTATGGATTGAGTAAGATCCTTCAAGTAAGTTGTCATCGGTGCAAAGCAATAAAAATTGCTCAAAATATGTATGATTGATTGGTGTGGGAGAAATAAGCTTTATACGATCTTGTGATGTGGAAGTAATAAAAGCGACGGACTGCATAATAAAGGTTCATATCACAAGGGGCAATATAAAGTGACGTTCTTTCACATTAAGATTTTATATATCCAACCATAAAAGTGCATGGCAACCTCTGCTTCCCTCTGCGAAGGGCCTATCCTTTATTATTATCTTCTACCTTATGCAAGAGTCATGGTGATCTGCACCTTTTCTTTTTCATTTTATCCTTTGGCAAGCTCAGCATGCTGGAAAGAACATGATATATATATCTAATTGGATGTAGGGGAGCATGAACCATTATTGTTGACATTACCCTTGAGGTAAAAGATTGTGGGGCAAAACTATAAGCCCCTATCTTTCTCAGTGTCCGATTAAAACTCCGTAACCACAAGTATTGCGTGAGTGTTAGCAATTATGGAGGACTGAATGATAGTTGAGTATGTGGACTTGCTTTTTTTAGCTCTGACATAGACTCTTTCCGATGTTATGATAAATTGCAATTGCTTCAATGACTGAGATTATAGTTTGTCGGAGCCCAATAAGGTTTATGATTTATGCTTTTGCATTGTGAATAGATCATCACTTGAATATAAGTAATCATATGACAAAAGCTATATATGTTGCTGCTATGAGAATAATCATGATGCCTTCATGTCCGTATTTTATTTTTATCGATGCCTCTACCTCTAAACATGGGGACATATTTATTGTTATCGGCTTTTCGCTTGAGGACAAGCGAGGTCTAAGCTTGGGGGAGTTGATACGTCCATTTTGCATCATGCATTTGTATCGATATTTATCGCATTATGGACTGTTATTTCACTTTATGTCACAATACTTATGGCTATTCTCTCTTATTTTACAAGGTTTACATAAGGAGGGAGAATGTCAGCAGCTGGAATTCTGGTCTGGAAAAGGAGCAAATATTAGAGACCTATTCTGCGCAACTCCAAAAGTCCTGAAACTCCACGAAACGTCTTAAAAGAAATAAAGAAAAATCCACGCCAAAGATGAAGGCCAGGGGGCCCACACCCTGCTCACGAGGGTGGGGGGCGCCCCCCCTAAGGCGCGCCCCTACCTCATGGGCCCCCTGGTGGCTCTCTGACGCCCATCTTCTCCTATATGAGGTCTTTCGATGGAAAAAATAGGAAGGAACTTTTCGGGACGAGACTCCGCCGCCACGAGGCGGAACCTTGGCGGATCCAATCTAGAGCTCCGGTAGAGCTGTTCTGCCGGGGAAACTTCCCTTCGGGAGGGGGAAATCATCACCATCGTCATCACCAACGCTCCTCTCATTGGGAGAGGGCAATCTCCATCAACATCTTCACCAGCACCATCTCATCTCCAAACCCTAGTTCATCTCTTGTATCCAATTCTTGTCTCAAAGTCCGGGATTGGTGCTAGTAGGTTGCTAGTAGTGTTGATTACTCCTTGTAGTTGATGCTAGTTGGTTTAATTGGTGGAAGATCATATGTTCAGATCCTATATGCATATTATTACCCCTCTGATTATGAACATGAATATGCTTTGTGAGTAATTACGTTCGTTCCTGAGGACAAGGGAGAAGTCTTGCTATGAGTAGTCATGTGAATTTGGTATTCGTTTGATATTTTGATAAGATGTATGTTGTCTAGCCTCTAGTGGTGTTATGTGAACGTCGACTACATAACACTTCACCATTATTTGGGCCTAGAGGAAGGCATTGGGAAGTAATAAGTAGATGATGGGTTGCTAGAGTGACAGAAGCATAAACCCTAGTTTATGCGTTGCTTCGTAAGGGGCTGATTTGGATCCATATGTTTCATGCTATGGTTAGGTTTACCTTAATACTTTTGTTGTAGTTGCGGATGCTTGCAATAGAAGTTAATCATAAGAGGGATGCTTGTTCAAGTAAGAACAGCACCCAAGCACCGGTCCACCCACATATCAAATTATCAAAGTATCGAACGCGAATCATATGAACGTGATGAAAACTAGCTTGACGATATTCCCATGTGTCCTCGGGAGCGCTTTTCCAATTATAAGAGTTTGTTCTGGCTTGTCCTTTGCTACAAAAGGATTGGGCCACCTTGCTGCACTTTATTTACTTTTGTTACTTGTTGCTCGTTACAATTTATGATATCACAAAACTATCTTTTACCACTTATTTCAGTACTTGCAGAGAATACCTTGCTGAAAACCGCTTATCATTTCCTTCTGCTCCTCATTGGGTTCGACACTCTTACCTAGCGAAAGGACTACGATAGTTCCCCTATACTTGTGGGTCATCAATCCCCTACACTTGTGGGTTGTCAAGAACATTTTCTGGCACCGTTGCTGGGGAGCATAGCTCTATTCTTTGAGTCACTTGGGATTTATATCTGCTGGTCACTATGAAGAACTTGAAAGATCAAAGAACCAAGATTTTTCCCTCAACTACGAGAGGAGGTAAGGAACTGCCATCTAGCTCTGCACTTGATTCACCTTCTGTTTTGAGTAAGCTTGCGACACCTAAACCTGCTTCTGCTATTCATTCTAATATGTCGCATGTTATTGATGATACCACTTCTGCTTTGCATGATTCTTATGATGAAACTACTTCTATGCTTGATACTACTGTGCCACTAGGTGAATTTCTTGATGAACAACTTGCTAGGGCTAGAGAGAATGAAATTATTGAAACTGATAAAATTGATGAAAGTGATGATGAGGATTCTCCCCCTAGATATGAATTGCCTATTGTGCCTGAGGGTTATGTTATGGATGAAGAAACTGCTAGAGAATTCTTAGCTTGCAATGATAGACCTGATCTTAAGAAGTTATTAGCTAAGCTTAAAGAAAAATCTCTGAATGCTAGAATGAAATATGATCCTGCTTATGATACTTCACCTATTTTTATTACTAATAAGGATTATGATTTCTCAGTTAATCCTGAGATAGTTACTTTGGTTGAATCTTATCCTTTTTATGGCTATGAATCTGAAACTGTTGTGGCACATCTTACTAAATTAAATGGTATGGCTACCCTGTTCGCTAATGATGAGAAAACTCGCTACTATTATATCCTTAATTATTTTCGTTCTCATTAAAGGGTGATGCTAAGATATGGTTTAATTCTCTTGATCCTGGTTGTGTGCGTAGTCCCCAGGATATGATTTACTACTTCTCTGCTAAATATTTCCCCGCTCATAAGAAACAAGCTGCTTTAAGGGAAATATATAATTTTGTGCAAATTGAAGAAGAGAGTCTCCCACAAGCTTGGGGGAGGCTTCTCCAATTACTTAATACTTTGCCTGATCATCCTCTCAAGAAAAATGAAATACTTGATATCTTTTATAATGGACTAACCGATGCTTCCAGAGATTACCTGGATAGTTGTGCTGGTTGTGTTTTTAGGGAAAGAACAGTCGATCAAGCTGAATTGCTATTGAATAATATGTTGACTAATGAAAATAATTGGACACTTCCTAAACCAACTCCGAAGAAAAGGGGTATTCTATTTCTCAGTCCTGAAGATATGCAAGAGGCAAAGAAATCTATGAAAGAAAAAGGTATAAAAGCTGAAGATGTTAAGAATTTACCACCTATTGAAGAAATACATGGTCTTAATTCATGACCTATTGAAGAAACAAACGGTCTCGATAACCCGAAACAGGTAGTAAAGGTAAATTCTCTCTATAGATATGATAAAGCTGAAATCCCTCCTGCTAAGTTTGCTAGCCAATGTTTGGATGAATTTGATAACTTTATGGTTAAGCAAGAAGATTTTAATGCTTATGTTGGTAGAAAATTGAAACATAATGCCTATATGATTGAACACTTGAGTGATTATATGGCTAGTGTTAAAGGTGAACTTAAACTTATTACTAAACATGCTTCTATGGTTACCACTCAAGTAGAACAAGTACTTACAGCTCAGAATGATTTGCTCAATGAATTAAACAATAAGAATGATAATGCTGTTAGAGTTATGACTAGAGGTGGTAAAATGACTCAGGAGCCTTTGTATCCTAAGGGCCACCCTAAGAGAATTGAGCAAGATTCTCAGAGAAATAATGTAGATGTACCTAGTCCTTCCAAAAGGAAGAAAAAGAAAAATGATAGGACTTTGCATGCTTCTAGTGAACCTGTTGTTGACACACCTGAGAATCCCAATTATATTTCTATCTCTGATGCTGAAACACAATCTGGTAATGAACATGAACCTAGTGATAATGTTAATAATGAGGTTCATGTTGATGCTCAACCTAGCAATAATAATGATGTAGAAATTGAACCCACTATTGATCTTGATAACCCATAATCAAAGAATCAACATTATGATAAGAGAGACTTTGTTGCTAGGAAGCACGATAAAGAAAGAGAACCATGGGTTCAGAAACCCATGCCTTTTCCTCCTAAACCATCCAAGAAAAAGGATGATGATGATTTTGAGCGCTTTGCTGAAATGATTAGACCTATCTTTTTGCGTATGCGTTTGACCGATATGCTTAAAATGAATCCTTATGCTAAATATATGAAAGATATAATTACTAATAAGAGAAAGATACTGGAAGCTGAAATTTCCACCATGCTTGCTAATTATACTTTGAAGGGTGAAATACCAAAGAAACATGGAGATCCAGGAGTACCAACTATACCATGCTCCATCAAAAGAAACTATGTTAAAACTGCTTTATGTGATCTTGGAGCCGGTGTTAGTGTTATGCCTCTCTCTTTATATCGTAGACTTGATTTGAATAAGCTGACACCTACCGAAATATCTTTGCAAATGGCTGATAAATCAACTGCTATACCTGTCGGTATTTGTGAGGATGTGCCTGTTGTGGTTGCAAACGTTACTATTTTAATGGACTTTGTTGTTCTTGATATTCCCGAGGATGATAGTATGTCTATTATTCTTGGAAGACCCTTTTTGAATACTGCAGGGGCTGTTATTGATTGCACCAAAGGCAATGTCAGTTTTCATGTTAATGGTAATGAGCATACGGTACACTTTCTGAGGAAACAATCTCAAGTCCACAATATCAATTCTATTGGAAAAATTTCAACAATCAATATTGGAGGTTTTGAATTTCCTCTTCCTACTGTTAAGAAGAAATATGATATTCTTATTGTTGGGTATGTGCATATCCTCGTTGAGGTAACCTAGTGTTATTCGAAAATTCTCCAGTTTCTTGTTATTCGAAATGGGTTTGTTAACAAGACCTGATCAACCTTGTTAGTGGATTCCTTTTGATGAGCACGAGATAGATGAATTTAGAAAACACAACTCTCTCTACCCTCTTTTTACTTTCTGTTATTTATATTAAATAAAGCAAAACTAATATTTTCTGTCTGTTTTCTGAATTATCCATGCAATAAAAAATACCCCAAAAATAAAAGTTCTCCAAATGCCCTGAAAATTAAATATGATTTTTTCTAGAATATTTGAGAATATCTGGCACTGAGAACACACCAGGGGGAGCAAGCACCTGGCCACGAGGGTCCAGGGCACGCCCACCCCCTGGGTGCGCCCCTACCTCATGGGCCCATGGTGGCTCCCCTCCATTTATTCCAGCCACCACACACTCCTTCTTCCTCCCAAAAAAATCACTAGCCAGCTCAAGCACGAGTTCTTGCTCATCTTGCTGCCATTTTTGATCTCCTAGCTCAAAGCTCCATTCACAAAACTGCTTTGGAGGACTATTCTTTGGTATGTGACTCCTCCAATGGTCCAATTAGTTTTTGTTCTAATGCTTTATTCATTGCAAATTTTTGCTGCTTAGGTGACCCTGTTCTTGAGCTTGCATGTCAAATTTATATGGTCAAAAGTAGTTTTAATGCATGATATTGCCTCTAGGCACTTGTAGGAGTAGTTGCTATCAATATTGTTGAGTTTGGTTCACTTTTATTTCGAGTTACTAAAAATTTCAGAAATTTTCAGAAAAAGATGAAGTGATTTTTGAGGGGCTCATCGAGCCGAAGCTCGAAGGATAAACAAAGTGAAGAGAACAAGAAGCCCAAGTATAATCTCCCTCGTATTGCAGAGGTTCGGCCATGTGATGATTTCTTGAGAGCAGCCGGGATTTATGATGATTTCTATGAGTTGGCTGAGAATGCAGGCCTCACCGCCTTCCTCCACGACCAACGCGAACAATATCTCTTACTCACCAATATCTTTGTGCAAAACTTTCATTTCCATGCTAGGAACTCACCGCCGTCGATGGAATTTTATTTATATGATGAGCATAAGGAGATGTCACTTCGTGATTTTTGTCGGGTTTGTTTGATACCTTTTGAGGGCAGCGTAGAGGAAACGAGGAAAGTTTCCGATGCAAGAATCACTAGCATACATTTTCCTGTTTTACGTTACTTTGCAATATTTGCTAGTAGATGCTTAATTGGTCGCGGAAACTGTGGCAACCTTAGTGCCCCTGATATTGTTATTTTGTGCCATGCCTTGTTCCGTGATGACATATTTAGTATGGGCGCTATTGTTGCAAGGCGGTTAAATCTTAACCGTACTAAGGGCCCCATCTTGGGAGGTATCTTTGCCTCGTGCCTCGCTGCACACTTTAACATACCTATTAGGCATTATGAGAAGGAAGAGAAGTTGCTGCCTCCTGTTTTTCTAGACTATAAGTGTATGGTAGCACATGATTTTATCGTTAATAATAAGTAAAAGATCCTTAAGTACAAGCTGATATTTGATAAAAATCACCCTGAGACTATTACTTCACCTACTCATTCTTTGTTTGACTTATCTGCAGGCAAGTACCTTGTTCCATCGGAGGCCATTCACGCCTATCGAAACCCCACACCAGCTACAGAGCCAGAGCTGGAACCACAATTTGATCCTCACCGGGAGTCTATTTATCAGTGGAATCCAGAAGAGATCGCCAACCAGTGGCACCAGGGGGATCCTTCTTAGTACGACCCCAACTATAACTTTGGATATCCGCCAGGCCAGCCGTGGCCATAGACCAACTTAGGACAAAAGCCTAAGCTTGGGGGAGTACGTATCTCTCACCGACATTACATTTATGTTCACACACTCATGCTAGTTGTCGGTGCTCATACTTTTTCATTGTAATATCCATGCTAGTTTATTTCCCTTTTTATGCTTTCTTCTTGTGTGTTTGATAAACCTTAAGAAAAAAATAGTTGTAGCTTTGTCACATCCCTAGTTCTGGTATGACCTAGGCTAGCCTCCTTTGTGCATCATGTTTAAATTCCATTTAAATTTGAAATGAGGATTTGTGAAACCCTCAGAAATCATTTCTGGAAATAACCCAGATAAAAATTGCTCCAAAAAGGTCCAAGAAAATGTCATGTTGCTCTCTGAAAATATTGGTCAGAGGTAAAAATCAAACCAATATTTTTAAGAGCTCATAAGTATTTATTTTGGGCATTTGGAATTAATCCAGTAATTAATTGCTTTGGATATATATTTGCTATATATATGATATGTGTCCAAAAATTCTGTTAATTGGTGAGGAGTTTTGGAGCAATCCAACTAGTTCCTACAAAAATTTACAGAAGTAAATAAAATGATTTAGTATTATTACTAAGTCAAAACAAATGTCAGAAAATAAAAAAGAAAACAAAAAAAAGGAAAAACGCTTACCTGCACTTACCTCCCTGTGCAGCCCGGCCTGGCCCAGCGTCCCAGCAGGCCGGCCCAGCCAACTGGCCGCGCCAGTCGTCTCCTAGCTCGCGCCAGGAGGACGAGCGCGTGGCTAGCGCGCGCGAGCACGTGCCCCGGCCACCTCCTGCCTGCCTGCTTGCGTGGACGCTGTAGAAGAGCTCACCGCAGACGTCTGGATCGAGCCGACGCCACTCACTCTCCCCTTGCCCTCTCCCTCGCTCTCTCGCGCGAATGGCCCAGCGCTGCCGTCGCCGCCATTCACCGTAGCCGCAACCACCGCCTCCCCCTCGCCCTTTCTCCGTGTCTGCAAGCTCCGCCACGTCCCCGTATACCTCTCTGTCGAGCCACGCGCCTCGGGAGGCCCTGGACCGCCTCCATCACCGTCATCTTCATCGCCGGCCCCCGGAGATCGCCGTCGCCGTTCTGCTCGCGTTCGATCCTCCCCGAGCTCGCTGACGACGTCTACGGTCTCCCCGTGAGCTCTCCTCCATTTCCCCTCTGTCCCCGCGCTTGATTTCGTGCCGTAGCCACGCTAGCCGCCGGACCCGAGCGGTCGCACCGCGGTGGTACCTCCCCGTCATGGCCAGAGCCACCGCAGCCCGCGCCTGCACCTGCCACCGCGCTCAGCAGCCTCCCAGAAGGCCAACACCGCCACCCGCAGCTCCTGTCGTGCCCTGCCGCCACATCCCGCTCGGAGCCGTGCTCCGTTTGCCGCCTTGAGCTTCGCTCCGGCCACCCTGCGTCCTCTCGCCGCCTCCCTTGGATGCGCGAGAGGCCGGGCTACGCCCCAGTGCCCTTAGCCGCTGCCCCCGTAGCTTGAATCACGGACACCGCCGCGTCCAGAGGTCGCCGGCGACGACCTCGCCGGCCTGACAGTTGGACCCCACCGGTAGGAGATTAGTTTAGGACTAATCCCCCCATTAGTGACACTGACAGTGGGCCCTGACGCCTTAATCTTTTAGTTAAATTAGAAATAACCCCCTGTTTAACCTGTGACACTGACGTGTGGAACCCACACGTCAGGTTTGACCTGGTCAGCGCTGTTGACCTGCTGACGCAGGCATGATGCAGTGCTGACGCAATAAATGATTTCTGGATTATTTATATTTTGGAAATTCTAGAAAATTAGCTAAACTTCAAAAATTCATAGAAATTCAACCGTAGCTCAGATTGAAATAATTTATGTATGAAAAATTATCAGAAAAATGCAACCTATCCATCTGTACCATTTTCATGCATGACAAACCAACTTATACATGCTGTATATGAGGAAACACATGAATGACATTTATAAAGGCTTATTTTGGAGTTGCATTTGAAACTTTGGTTCAAATGGACTTCATGCAAATGAATGCTAGATGCATTAACTCAAACAACATCACATACTCATGCCATGTTCATGTATCATATTGTTGCATATGACTGTGTATTGATTGTCGACACCGTTCCTTCTCGATAGGTCCTGCTCCGGAGATCGATCCAGAGTACCTGTCAGAGGAGTAGTGCCCCCCTGTTGATCTACCAGGCAAGCAAACCCCCTTGTTCATTCCGATACAATCCTACTCTCTCACTCCTGCTCTCATTTATTGCATTAGGACAACAATGATTCAACTGCTACTTTATGCTGCGGTAGTTGAACCCATTCCTCTGCATGACTTGTCATTGCCACAGTAAATGGTTAAAACCCACTAGCATGTGTAGGAGTTGATTGAGCCATGTTGTGTTTCTACCATGCATTGCCTGCTATTTCTTAGAGTATGTCAGGTCTGATTCATCGGGAATGAATTGGAGTGTTACGATATGTTCTGGTGCTGAGAGTTAAGCGTGTGAACACGATTTGGTAAAGGTAGTGGTGAGAGGCCATGTAGGAGTACATGGTGGGTTGTCGAATTGGGACCGTCCTTAAGAACTGAGTTCTGTGTAAGTTGTCCAATGACTAGCTACTACCACACATTGGGCTCCGGGCGCTCCAAGCTCTCTCGACTTATTAACCGCCTTGTTCTCTGTCCAGGAGTTGCAAATAATTTCTGGTGTTTGTAGGTAGTGCTATTTTTCTACCGAGTGGCACCCGGCAGGGTGGACTTGGGACAGACTAGGCACCGTGGCCCGGTGTACCGAGTGGCACCCAGATGGTGGGCTCGAGAACCCTGTACACATCGTTTGGGACCGTGAGCGAAACCCCGGCTGGATCTCCTTGCGGATGGAACCCGAATAGGCGATAAACCTGGACTAGAGTCTTGTGTGGTTAGTCAGGTTGTGGCCGACACCCTCGCCAGGCTTCCGCTTGAAGGTTGCTGAGATACATGATGTGTACATGGTGATAAGTGGTGAGAGCGTGTGTGAAGAAGTACACCCTGCAGGGTTATCATGATCTATTCGAATAGCTGTGTCCTCGGTTATGGACTTCTTGGATGCTTACATGGTACATAGACAACTTAAAGTGGATACTCTAAAATGCTCAAGACAAGTGTGAGTGCTATGGATGGCCTTCTCGTAGGGAGATGGGAATGATTCCATAGTAGTGTATTGATGTGGTGATTAGTGGACTCATGTGTGCTACCTCACCTCAAAGAAGTTTCTCGTAGTCGTAGCACAGGATAGCCACTGAGTCAAAGCTGGCTTGCTACAACTAAACCCCACATTACCTTCTTGATACAAATGCATGTATGATAGGATCTGATGTAAGTCTTGCCGAGTACCTTTTCTACTCATGTTTGCTTTATTTATGTTTTGCAGGTGAGACATCTATCTCACTAGTAGTACCGCTTGGACTTCAACGAGTAGCTTGTTACCTCAGCTACGATCTTGTACCCTTGGGAGGGACTTGTAGATAGTCAGGCTTCTCGGCCTTTTTCTTTTGTAGTTGTCTGTACTCAGACATGTAATGCTTCCATTGCTTGTATGCTCTGAATGATGGGTCATGTGACCCCTGTTGGGATTCGTAGTAATTTCAAAAAATTTCCTACGCGCACACAGGATCATGTGATGCATAGCAACGAGAGGAGAGTGTTGTCTACGTACCCAACGCAGACCGACTGCGGAAGCAATGACACGACGTAGAGGAAGTAGTCGTACGTCTTCACGATCCAACCGATCAAGCACCGAAACTACGGCACCTCCGAGTTCGAGCACACGTTCAGCTCGATGACGATCCCCGGACTCCGATCCAGCAAAGTGTCGGGGAAGAGTTTCGTCAGCACGACGGCGTGGTGACGATCTTGATGAACTACAGCAGCAGGGCTTCGCCTAAACTCCGCTACAGTATTATCGAGGAATATGGTGGCAGGGGGCACCGCACACGGCTAAGGAATCGATCACGTGGATCAACTTGTGTCAACTTGTCTGTTTAGAGGTGCCCCTGCCTCAGTATATAAAGGAGCCAAGGGGGGAGGGTGCGCCGGCCAGGAGGAGGAGGCGCAGGAGGAGTCCTACTCCTACCGGGAGTAGGACTCCCCTCCAATCCTATTCCAACTAGGATTCCCAAGGGGGAAAGAGGGAGAGGGGTGGCCGGCCACCTCTCCTAGTCCTAATAGGACTAGGAGAAGGGGGGAGGCGCGCAGCCCCCTTGGGCTGCCCCTTTCTCCTTTCCACTAAGGCCCATGAAGGCCCATGTGGTTCCCGGGGGGTTCCGGTAACCTCCCGGTAACCCGGTAAAATCCCGATTTCACCCGGAACACTTCCGATGTCCAAACATAGGCTTCCAATATATCAATCTTTATGTCTCGACCATATAGAGACTCCTCGTCATGTCCGTGATCACATCCGGGACTCCGAACAACCTTCGGTACATCAAAATGCATAAACTCATAATATAACTGTCATCAAAATGCACGCCCGCCGTCTAATATTAATCCCGAAGGTAGATGTAGAGGTAGCGTGCCGACCGCGATCACATCGACTTTGGAACCGTTTCCCACGCGCATCGTCACCTCGTCCTTTGCCAGTGCCCGCTTATTCTGTAGTCCCTGTTTCGAGTTGCAAATATTAGCAACAGAACCAGTATCAAATACCCAGGTGCTACTGCGAGCATTGGTAAGGTACACATCAATAACATGTATATCACATATACCTTTGTTCACCTTGCCATCCTTCTTATCCGCCAAATACTTGGGGCAGTTCCGCTTCCAGTGACCAGTCTGCTTGCAGTAGAAGCACTCAGTTTCAGGCTTAGGTCTAGACTTGGGTTTCTTCTCTTGAGCAGCAACTTGCTTGCCGTTCTTTTTGAAGTTCCCCTTTTTCTTCCCTTTGCCCTTTTTCTTGAAACTAGTGGTCTTGTTATCCATCAACACTTGATGCTCCTTCTTGATTTCTACCTCCGCAGCTTTTAGCATTGCGAAGAGCTCGGGAATAGTCTTGTTCATCCCTTGCATATTATAGTTCATCACGAAGCTCTTGTAGCTTGGTGGCAGTGATTGGAGAATTCTGTCAATGACGCAATCATCTGGAAGATTAACTCCCAATTGAATCAAGTGATTATTATACCCAGACATTTTGAGTATATGCTCACTGACAGAACTGTTCTCTTCCATCTTGCAGCTATAGAACTTATTGTAGACTTCATATCTCTCAATCCGGGCATTTGCTTGAAATATTAACTTCAACTCCTGGAACATCTCATATGCTCCATGACGTTCAAAACGTCGTTGAAGTCCCGATTCTAAGCCGTAAAGCATGGCACACTGAACTATCGAGTAGTCATCAGCTTTGCTCTGCCAGACGTTCATAACATCTGGCGTTGCTCCAGCAGCAGGCCTGGCACCCAGCGGTGCTTCCAGGACGTAATTCTTCTGTGCAGCAATGAGGATAATCCTCAAGTTACGGACCCAGTCCGTGTAATTGCTACCATCATCTTTCAACTTTGCTTTCTCAAGGAACGCATTAAAATTCAATGGAACAACAGCACGAGCCATCTATCTACAATCAACATAAACAAGCAAGATACTATCAGGTACTAAGTTCATGATAAATTTAAGTTCAATTAATCATATTACTTAAGAACTCCCACTTAGATAGACATCCCTCTAATCTTCTAAGTGATTACGTGATCCAAATCAACTAAACCATGACCGATCATCACGTGAGATGGAGTAGTTTTCAATGGTGAACATCATTTATGTTGATCATATCTACTATATGATTCACGCTCGACCTTTCGGTCTCCGTGTTCCGAGGCCATATCTGCATATGCTAGGCTCGTCAAGTTTAACCTGAGTATTCTGCGTGTGCAAAAACTGGCTTGCACCCATTGTAGATGGACGTAGAGCTTATCACACCCGATCATCACGTGGTGTCTGGGCACGACGAACTTTGGCAACGGTGCATACTCAGGGAGAACACTTCTTGATAATTTAGTGAGAGATCATCTTATAATGCTACCGTCAATCAAAGCAAGATAAGATGCATAAAAGGATAAACATCACATGCAATCAATATAAGTGATATGATATGGCCATCATCATCTTGTGCTTGTGATCTCCATCTCTGAAGCACCGTCATGATCACCATCGTCACCGGCGCGACACCTTGATCTCCATCGTAGCATCGTTGTCGTCTCGCCAATCTTATGCTTCCACGACTATCACTACCGTAGTAATAAAGTAAAGCATTACATCGCGATTGCATTGCATACAATAAAGCGACAACCATATGGCTCCTGCCAGTTGCCGATAACTTGGTTACAAAACATGATCATCTCATACAATAAAATTCAGCATCATGCCTTGACCATATCACATCACAACATGCCCTGCAAAAAACAAGTTAGACGTCCTCTACTTTGTTGTTGCATTTTTTACGTGGCTGCTACGGGCTTAAGTAAGAACCAATCTCACCTACGCATCAAAACCACAACGATAGTTTGTCAAATAGACTCCGTTTTAACCTTCGCAAGGACCGGGCGTAGCCATACTGTTGGGTTTCGTAGTAATTTCAAAAATTTTCCTACGCGCACACAGGATCATGTGATGCATAGCAACGAGAGGAGAGTGTTGTCTACGTACCCAACGTAGACCGACTGCGGAAGCGATGACACGACGTAGAGGAAGTAGTCGTACGTCTTCACGATCCAACCGATCAAGCACCGAAACTACGGCACCTCCGAGTTCGAGCACACGTTCAGCTCGATGACGATCCCCGGACTCCGATCCAGCAAAGTGTCGGGGAAGAGTTTCGTCAGCACGACGGCGTGGTGACGATCTTGATGAACTACAGCAGCAGGGCTTCGCCTAAACTCCGCTACAGTATTATCGAGGAATATGGTGGCAGGGGGCACCGCACACGGCTAAGGAATCGATCACGTGGATCAACTTGTGTCAACTTGTGTGTTTAGAGGTGCCCCTGCCTCCGTATATAAAGGAGCCAAGGGGGGAGGAGGCGCCGGCCAGGAGGAGGTGGCGCAGGAGGAGTCCTACTCCTACCGGGAGTAGGACTCCCCCCCAATCCTATTCCAACTAGGATTCCCAAGGGGGAAAGAGGGAGAGGGGTGGCCGGCCACCTCTCCTAGTCCTAATAGGACTAGGGGAAGGGGGGAGGCGCGCAGCCCCCTTGGGCTGCCCCTTTCTCTTTTCCACTAAGGCCGGCCCATATGGCTCCCGGGGGGTTCCGGTAACCTCCCGGTAACCCGGTAAAATCCCGATTTCACCCGGAACACTTCCGATGTCCAAACATAGACTTCCAATATATCAATCTTTATGTCTCGACCATTTCGAGACTCCTCGTCATGTCCGTGATCACATCCGGGACTCCGAACAACCTTCGGTACATCAAAATGCATAAACTCATAATATAACTGTCATCGTAACCTTAAGCGTGCGGACCCTACGGGTTCGAGAACAATGTAGACATGACCGAGACACGTCTCCGGTCAATAACCAATAGCGGGACCTGGATGCCCATATTGGCTCCTACATATTCTACGAAGATCTTTATCGGTCAGACCGCATAACAACATACGTTGTTCCCTTTGTCATCGGTATGTTACTTGCCCGAGATTCGATCGTCGGTATCCAATACCTAGTTCAATCTCGTTACCGGCAAGTTTCTTTACTCGTTCCGTAATACATCATCTCACAACTAACATATTAGTTGTAATGCTTGCAAGGCTTATGTGATGTGTATTACCGAGAGGGCCCAGAGATACCTCTCCGACAATCGGAGTGACAAATCCTAATCTCGAAATACGCCAACCCAACATCGACCATTGGAGACACCTGTAGTACTCCTTTATAATCACCCATTTACGTTGTAACGTTTGGTAGTACCCAAAGTGTTCCTCCGGTAAACGGGAGTTGCATAATCTCATAGTCGTAGGAACATGTATAAGTCATGAAGAAAGCAATAGCAACATACTAAACGATCAGGTGCTAAGCTAATGGAATGGGTCATGTCAATCAGATCATTCTACTAATGATGTGACCTCGTTAATCAAATAACAACTCATTGTTCATGGTTAGGAAACATAACCATCTTTGATTAACGAGCTAGTCAAGTAGAGGCATACTAGTGACACTCTGTTTGTCTATGTATTAACACATGTATTATGTTTCCGGAAAATACAATTCTAGCATGAATAATAAACATTTATCATGATTATAAGGAAATAAATAATAACTTTATTATTGCCTCTAGGGCATATTTCCTTCAGTCTCCCACTTGCACTAGAGTCAATAATCTAGATTACACTGTAATGAATCTAACACCCATGGAGCTTTGGTGCTGATCATGTTTTGCTCGTGGAAGAGGCTTAGTCAACGGGTCTGCAATATTCAGATCCGTATGTATCTTGCAAATCTCTATGTCTCCCACCTGGACTAGATCCCGGATGGAGTTGAAGCGTCTCTTGATGTGTTTGGTCCTTTTGTGAAATCTGGATTCCTTTGCCAAGGCAATTGCACCAGTATTTGTCACAAAAGATTTTCATTGGACCCGATGCACTAGGTATGACACCTAGATCGGATATGAACTCCTTCATCCAGACTCCTTCATTTGCTGCTTCCGAAGCAGCTATGTATTCCGCTTCACATGTAGATCCCGCTACGACGCTTTGTTTAGAACTGCACCAACTGACAGCTCCACCGTTTAATGTAAACACGTATCCGGTTTGCGATTTAGAATCGTCCGGATCAGTGTCAAAGCTTGCATCAACGTAACCTTTTACGATGAGCTCTTTGTCACTTCCATATACGAGAAACATATCCTTAGTCCTTTTCAGGTATTTCAGGATGTTCTTGACCGCTGTCCAGTGATCCATTCCTGGATTACTTTGGTACCTCCCTGCTAAAATTATAGCAAGGCACACATCAGGTCTGGTACACAGCATTGCATACATGATAGAGCCTATGGCTGATGCATAGGGAACATCTTTCATATTCTCTCTATCTTCTGCAGTGGTCGGGCATTGAGTCTTACTCAATTTCACACCTTGTAACACAGGCAAGAACCCTTTCTTTGCTTGATCCATTTTGAATTTCTTCAAAATTTTGTCAAGGTATGTGCTTTGTGAAAGTCCAATTAAGCGTCTTGATCTGTCTCTATAGATCTTAATGCCTAATATGTAAGCAGCTTCACCGAGGTCTTTCATTGAAAAACTTTTATTCAAGTATCCCTTTATGCTATCCAGAAATTCTATATCATTTCCAATCAGTAATATGTCATCCACATATAATATCAGAAATGCTACAGAGCTCCCACTCACTTTCTTGTAAATACAGGCTTCTCCAAAAGTCTGTATAAAACCAAATGCTTTGATCACACTATCAAAACGTTTATTCCAACTTCGAGAGGCTTGCACCAGTCCATAAATGGATCGCTGGAGCTTGCACACTTTGTTAGCTCCCTTTGGATCGACAAAACCTTCTGGTTGCATCATATACAACTCTTCTTCCAGGAATCCATTCAGGAATGCAGTTTTGACATCCATTTGCCAAATTTCATAATCATAAAATGCGGCAATTGCTAACATGATTCGGACGGACTTAAGCATCGCTACGGGTGAGAAGGTCTCATCGTAGTCAATTCCTTGAACTTGCCGAAAACCTTTTGCGACAAGTCGAGCTTTGTAGACAGTAACATTACCATCAGCGTCAGTCTTCTTCTAAAAGATCCATTTATTCTCAATCGCTTGCCGATCATCGGGCAAGTCAACCAAAGTCCATACTTTGTTCTCATACATGGATCCTATCTCAGATTTCATGGCTTCTAGCCACTTTGCGGAATCTGGGCTCACCATCGCTTCTTCATAGTTCGTAGGTTCATCATGATCTAGTAGCATGACCTCCAGAACAGGATTACCGTACCACTCTGGTGCAGATCTTACTCTGGTTGATCTACGAAGTTCAGTAGTATCTTGATCTGAAGTTTTATGATCATTATCATTGGCTTCCTCACTAACTGGTGTAGGTGTCACTGAAACAGTTTTCTGTGATGAACTACTTTCCAGTAAGGGAGCAGGTACAGTTACCTCGTCAAGTTCTACTTTCCTCCCACTCACTTCTTTCGAGAGAAACTCCTTCTCTAGAAATGATCCATTCTTAGCAACAAATGTTTTGCCTTCGGATCTGTGATAGAAGGTGTACCCAACAGTTTCCTTTGGGTATCCTATGAATACACATTTCTCCGATTTGGGTTCGAGCTTATCAGGTTGAAGCTTTTTCACATAAGCATCGCAGCCCCAAACTTTAAGAAACGACAACTTTGGTTTCTTGCCAAACCATAGTTCATAAGGCGTCGTCTCAACGGATTTTTATGGTGCCCTATTTAACGTGAATGCGGCCGTCTCTAAAGCATATCCCCAAAATGATAGCGGTAAATCTGTAAGAGACATCATAGATCGCACCATATCTAGTAAAGTACGATTACGACGTTCGGACACACCATTACGCTGTGGTGTTCCGGGGGGCGTGAGTTGCGAAACTATTCCACAGTTTTTCAAATGTACACCAAACTCGTAACTCAAATATTCTCCTCCACGATCAGATCGTAGAAACTTTATTTTCTTGTTACGATGATTTTCAACTTCACTCTGAAATTCTTTGAACTTTTCAAATGTTTCAGACTTATGCTTCATTAAGTAGATATATCCATATCTGCTTAAATCATCTGTGAAGGTGAGAAAATAACGATATCCGCCACGAGCCTCAATATTCATCGGACCACATACATCGGTATGTATGATTTCCAACAAATCTGTTGCTCTCTCCATAGTACCGGATAACGGTGTTTTAGTCATCTTGCCCATGAGGCACGGTTCGCAAGTACCAAGTGATTCATAATCAAGTGGTTCCAAAAGTCCATTAGTATGGATTTTCTTCATGCGTTTTACACCGATATGACCTAAACGACAGTGCCACAAATAAGTTGCACTTTCATTATCAACTCTGTATCTTTTGGTTTCAACATTATGAATATGTGTATTACTACTATCGAGATTTAGTAAGAATAGACCACTCTTCAAGGGTGCATGACCATAAAAGATATTACTCATATAAATAGAACAACCATTATTCTCTGATTTAAATGAATAACCGTCTCGCATTAAACAAGATCCAGATATAATGTTCATGCTCAACGCTGGCACCAAATAACAATTATTTAGGTCTAATATTAATCCCGAAGGTAGATGTAGAGGTAGCGTGCCGACCGCGATCACATCGACTTTGGAACCGTTTCCCACGCGCATCGTCACCTCGTCCTTTGCCAGTGCCCGCTTATTCTGTAGTCCCTGTTTCAAGTTGCAAATATTAGCAACAGAACCAGTATCAAATACCCAGGTGCTACTGCGAGCATTGGTAAGGTACACATCAATAACATGTATATCACATATACCTTTGTTCACCTTGCCATCCTTCTTATCCGCCAAATACTTGGGGCAGTTCCGCTTCCAGTGACCAGTCTGCTTGCAGTAGAAGCACTCAGTTTCAGGCTTAGGTCTAGACTTGGGTTTCTTCTCTTGAGCAGCAACTTGCTTGCCGTTCTTTTTGAAGTTCCCCTTTTTCTTCCCTTTGCCCTTTTTCTTGAAACTAGTGGTCTTGTTATCCATCAACACTTGATGCTCCTTCTTGATTTCTACCTCCGCAGCTTTTAGCATTGCGAAGAGCTCGGGAATAGTCTTGTTCATCCCTTGCATATTATAGTTCATCACGAAGCTCTTGTAGCTTGGTGGCAGTGATTGGAGAATTCTGTCAATGACGCAATCATCTGGAAGATTAACTCCCAATTGAATCAAGTGATTATTATACCCAGACATTTTGAGTATATGCTCACTGACAGAACTGTTCTCTTCCATCTTGCAGCTATAGAACTTATTGGAGACTTCATATCTCTCAATCCGGGCATTTGCTTGAAATATTAACTTCAACTCCTGGAACATTTCATATGCTCCATGACGTTCAAAACGTCGTTGAAGTCCCGATTCTAAGCCGTAAAGCATGGCACACTGAACTATCGAGTAGTCATCAGCTTTGCTCTGCCAGACGTTCATAACATCTGGCGTTGCTCCAGCAGCAGGCCTGGCACCCAGCGGTGCTTCCAGGACGTAATTCTTCTGTGCAGCAATGAGGATAATCCTCAAGTTACGGACCCAGTCCGTGTAATTGCTACCATCATCTTTCAACTTTGCTTTCTCAAGGAACGCATTAAAATTTAACGGAACAACAGCACGAGCCATCTATCTACAATCAACATAAACAAGCAAGATACTATCAGGGACTAAGTTCATGATAAATTTTAAGTTCAATTAATCATATTATTAAAGAACTCCCACTTAGATAGACATCCCTCTAATCCTCTAAGTGATCACGTGATCCAAATCAACTAAACCATGTCTGATCATCACGTGAGATGGAGTAGTTTCATCGGTGAACATCATTATGTTGATCATATCTACTATATGATTCACGCTCGACCTTTCGGTCTCCGTGTTCCGAGGCCATATCTGCATATGCTAGGCTCGTCAAGTTTAACCTGAGTATTCTGCGTGCGCAACTGTTTTGCACCCGTTGTATTTGAACGTAGAGCCTATCACACCCGATCATCACGTGGTGTCTCAGCACGAAGAACTTTTGCAACGGTGCATACTCAGGGAGAACACTTCTTGATAATTTAGTGAGAGATCATCTTATAATGCTACCGTCAATCAAAGCAAGATAAGATGCATAAAAAGATAAACATCACATGCAATCAATATAAGTGATATGATATGGCCATCATCATCTTGTGCTTGTGATCTCCATCTCCGAAGCACCGTCATGATCACCATCGTCACCGGCGCGACACCTTGATCTCCATCGTAGCATCGTTGTCGTCTCGCCAATCTTATGCTACCACGACTATCACTACCGTTTAGTAATAAAGTAAAGCATTACATCGCGATTGCATTGCATACAATAAAGCGACAACCATATGGCTCCTGCCAGTTGCCGATAACTTGGTTACAAAACATGATCATCTCATACAATAAAATTCAGCATCATGCCTTGACCATATCACATCACAACATGCCCTGCAAAAACAAGTTAGACGTCCTCTACTTTGTTGTTGCATGTTTTACGTGGCTGCTACGGGCTTAAGTAAGAACCAATCTCACCTACGCATCAAAACCACAACGATAGTTTGTCAAATAGACTCCGTTTTAACCTTCGCAAGGACCGGGCGTAGCCATACTTGGTTCAACTAAAGTTGGAGAGGCAGTCGCCCGCAAGCCATCTCTGTGCAAAGCACGTCGAGGGAATCGGTCTCGCGTAAGCGTACGCGTAAGGTTGGTCCGGGTCGTCTCGTCCAACAATACCGCTGAACCAAAATATGACATGTTGGTAGGCAGTATGACTTGTATCGTCCACAACTCACTTGTGTTCTACTCGTGCATATAACATCAACATCATTAACCTAGGCTCGGATGCCACTGTTGGGTTTCGTAGTAATTTCAAAAAAATTTCCTACGCGCACACAGGATCATGTGATGCATAGAAACGAGAGGAGAGTGTTGTCTACGTACCCAACGCAGACCGACTGCGGAAGCAATGACACGACGTAGAGGAAGTAGTCGTACGTCTTCACGATCCAACCGATCAAGCACCGAAACTACGGCACCTCCGAGTTCGAGCACACGTTCAGCTCGATGACGATCCCCGGACTCCGATCCAGCAAAGTGTCGGGGAAGAGTTTCGTCAGCACGACGGCGTGGTGACGATCTTGCTGAACTACAGCAGCAGGGCTTCGCCTAAACTCCGCTACAGTATTATCGAGGAATATGGTGGCAGGGGGCACCGCACACGGCTAAGGAATCGATCACGTGGATCAACTTGTGTCAACTTGTGTGTTTAGAGGTGCCCCTGCCTCCGTATATAAAGGAGTAGAGGGGGGAAGGCTGGCCGGCCATAGAGGGAGGCGCAGGAGAGTCCTACTCCCTCTGGGAGTAGGATTCCTCCCCCCAATCCTAGTCCAACTAGGATTCCTCGGAGGGGAAGGGAGAGAGGGGGGCCGGCCACCTTCTCCTAGTCCTAATAGGACTAGGGGAGGGGAAAGAGGCGCAGCCACCTTGGGCTGCCCCTTTCTCCTTTCCACTAAGGCCCATGATGGCCCATATGGCTCCCGGGGGGTTCCGGTAACCTCCCGGTAACCCGGTAAAATCCCGATTTCACCCGGAACACTTCCGATGTCCAAACATAGGCTTCCAATATATCAATCTTTACGTCTCGACCATTTCGAGACTCCTCGTCATGTCCGTGATCACATCCGGGACTCCGAACAACCTTCGGTACATCAAAATGCATAAACTCATAATATAACTGTCATCGTAACCTTAAGCGTGCGGACCCTACGTGTTCGAGAACAATGTAGACATGACCGAGACATGTCTCTGGTCAATAACCAATAGCGGGACCTGGATGCCCATATTGGCTCCTACATATTCTACGAAGATCTTTATCGGTCAGACCGCATAACAACATACGTTGTTCCCTTTGTCATCGGTATGTTACTTGCCCGAGATTCGATCGTCGGTATCCAATACCTAGTTCAATCTCGTTAACGGCAAGTCTCTTTACTCGTTCCGTAATACATCATCTCACAACTAACATATTAGTTGTAATGCTTGTAAGGCTTATGTGATGTGTATTACCGAGAGGGCCCAGAGATACCTCTCCGACAATCGGAGTGACAAATCCTAATCTCGAAATACGCCAACCCAACATCGACCATTGGAGACACCTGTAGTACTCCTTTATAATCACCCATTTACGTTGTGACGTTTGGTAGTACCCAAAGTGTTCCTCCGGTAAACGGGAGTTGCATAATCTCATAGTCGTAGGAACATGTATAAGTCATGAAGAAAGCAATAGCAACATACTAAACGATCAGGTGCTAAGCTAATGGAATGGGTCATGTCAATCAGATCATTCTACTAATGATGTGACCTCGTTAATCAAATAACAACTCATTGTTCATGGTTAGGAAACATAACCATCTTTGATTAACGAGCTAGTCAAGTAGAGGCATACTAGTGACACTCTGTTTGTCTATGTATTAACACATGTATTATGTTTCCGGAAAATACAATTCTAGCATGAATAATAAACATTTATCATGATTATAAGGAAATAAATAATAACTTTATTATTGCCTCTAGGGCATATTTCCTTCAACCCCAGTTTGTATTTAATGCTATGTGGCTCTTCTGGGCCTTTATCTATATGAGTTTGAGTTATGTTGTGATGCCATGTTGTACAACACATACTTGCATGTTATGCGTACGTGTGACGTGTATTGCTATGTGTGGGATCCGACAACGTAGTTGTTTATCCTTGGTAGCCTCTCTTATGGGGAAATGTAGTCTAGTGCTTCCACTGAGCCATGGTAGTCTGCTACAGCCCGGTTCACCGGAGTCCTGCTAGCCCAACACTACTGCTCCGGAACACTTAGACTGGCCGGCATGTGATTCACTTCGTTCCTGTGTCTGTCCCTTCGGGGAAATGTCACACGGTGACATCCGGAGTCCTGCCCAGCCTACTACAGCCCGGGTTCCCGGAGTCCTGTTAGCCCAGTTGCTACAGCCCGGATTCACACGCTGCTGACCGACATGCTTGATGTTGTTTCATGTATGCGTGTACCTGTAAGTTAGTGCCACTTTGGGTTCACGACTAGTCATGTCGGTCCGGGTTCTCTGTCATATGGATGCTAGCAACACTATCATATACATGAGCCAAAAGGCGCAAATGGTCCCGGGCCATGGTAAGGCGACTCCCGTGGGAATACCGTGCGTGAGGCCGCAAAGTGATATGAGGTGTTACATGCTAGATCGGTGTGACTTAGAATCGGGGTCCTAACAGCTTTGGTATCAGAGCCTGACTACCTGTAGGATTACCAAGCCAACCTGGTCGAAGTTGGGTCTAGAAATTCTTTAGCTATATAGGGGAATTGATTGTGGAAGGGAACGTAAGGCTCTTTTTACTCCTTATACCTCATGCCTTCTGATCTGAGTCATCCTATCTATCCTACGGGGTTAAGGAACTAGGCTTACTCTTCCGTCTATCAGGATCACGTGTTACTACTCCGTAGTCTCTAAGGAATGGTTGATCTGAGTCATATCCCAGATCGAGTACCTCTGGTGTAGCCTGTCTAGTAATATCTCAGAACCTTGAGTGATGATATGGAGTATGGTACTACCCATCGTTTGCAGGATGTCTCATTTTGAGCATTTTACCGTCGTTATGCTGCCGGAATTGTCCTAGGAGTTCAAGAGATAGTATTTTTCTTGTGCTACCTTCTGCATCCTATAGTTGATGCTGAATCCATCCTTGTTTTCCTTGTTTCGTTCTTCAGGATGTTGTCGGTTAACCGAAGTTCTGTTGCTCGTAGCCGGAACCACGGAGATGGTATGGATGAGGGTCCTCAAGACCAGTCTTTGTTGGCAGAGTTCATGTTAGCACGTATTGAGGAGAACACCTCCCATCAGCACAAAGAGTCTGCGTCCATTCATGACTTCATTGGTTTGAAACCACCTACCTTCCATCATTCCATTGAACCACTTGATGCAGATGACTGGCTCCGTAGTATCACACACAAGCTGCGTTCCGTGAGCGTAGCTGATGGTGACAAGGTCACCTATGCTGCATATCACTTGGAAGGTCCTGCTAGTCTTTGGTGGCAGAACTATGAGGCTATGCTTCCAGCTAGCCAGATACCCACATGGAGAGATTTCACTGAGGCTTTTCGCGAGCATCACATTCCTCAGGCTCTCATTGACCGCAAGAGAGAAGAGTTCTATAGTTTCACCTAGGATAAGATGGCTGTTGATGCTTATAGTAGAGAGTTTGAGAACCTCGCCCGTTATGCTACAGAAGAGGTGTCCACGGACGCCAAGAAGCAGGCTAGGTTCCGGAAGGGTCTCAACCCCAAGTTGCGTCGTGATCTCCACTTGCATCATTGCAATACATTCCAGGCTCTTGTGAACAAGGCCATTAATGCAGAGACAACTCAACTCACTTACGAGGAGTCTCATAAGCACACCCGTGATTTGGGTTCTTCCTCCGGTTCTAGTTCTCAGAAGCGCCGGATTTGGGTTCCGAACTCCGCTCTTCCACCCAGTTCTACACCGAGGCCTTCTTGTGTGGCACCTCACCCAATTCAGTTACATGCTCCACCCAGGCCTATTGGTAGACCGCTTGTCAAAGCGGGTCCACGTCCTACTTCAGGGACTTGTTTCACATGCGGAGAGCCAGGACACTATGCACGTGACTGCTCTCAAACCAACTATGCTCCACCCCTGCCTGAGAAGTCTGTTGGCTGTGGTAAGCCACCACGCAAGACAATTAGTGTCAAGTCAGCTCCCACTGAACATGGATGTGTGCGTCACGTCTCAGCTAAAGTAGCTCATGATGATCCAGATGTCGTTCTTGGTACACTCCTTGTCAACTGTCATCCAACTTCGGTTCTGTTCGATACCGGAGCATCTCACTCCTTCATCTCTGAAGGTTATGCTCGTTTGCACGACATGTCATTTTGTGATATGCCAACTCCACTTGAAATCCAAACTCCAGGGTCTAGATGGCAAACTACCAGGATAAGCCATGGTAATGAAATCCTTGTTGACAGACTTGTATTCCTTGCATCACTTGTAGCCCTCAAGTCTTTAGATATTAACATCATCTTGGGTATGGACTGGATGACAGCTCATCATGCCAAGATTGATTGTTTCACCAGGTCTGTTCAGTTTACACACCCATCTGGCAAGATAGTCACTGTCTCCACTAGAGTTGCAAAGCGTCAGCTCTGTTCTCTTAATGCCAACCCTCTTCCTGACCTTGAAGATATCCCGGTAGTCCGTGACTTACCGGATGTCTTTCCTAAGGAACTGCCAGGTATTCCACCTGACAGAGATGTAGAGTTTGTCATAGATCTTATCCCTGAAACCGCCCCAATCTCTAGGAGACCTTACAAGATGGCACCCTTAGAACTAGCTGAGCTTAAGAAACAACTCGATGAATCCTTGCAAAAGGGTTTCATCCGTCCTAGTTCTTCTCCCTGGGCTTGCCCCGTCCTCTTCGTCAAGAAGAAGGATGGTACGGACCGAATGGTTGTAGATTATCGTCCCATTAATTTGGTCACGATAAAGAACAAGTATCCGCTCCCCGAGATCAACGACCTGTATGATCAGCTCGCTGGATCCTCAGTCTTTTGAAAGATGGATTTGAGGTTAGGCTACCACCAAATCAAGATAAGAAATGGGGACATTCCTAAGACGGCTTTTGTCACTCGTTATGGGCAGTACGAGTACACCGTCATGTCCTTTGGTCTAACCAATGCTCCAGCTACATTCTCTCGCTTGATGAACTCGATCTTCATGGGGTACTTAGATAAGTTCGTCGTGGTTTACCTCGATGATATTCTTATTTACTCGAAGAACGAGGATGAGCATGCCGAACATCTTAGACTTGTGTTAGAAAAACTCAGAGAGCACCGCCTTTATGCCAAGTTCTCCAAGTGCGAATTTTGCTTGCCAGAAGTGACCTATCTCGGCCATGTGATCTCTGGCAAGGGCATTGCTGTCAATCCCGAGAGGGTTCAGGCCGTTCTTGATTGGACTCCGCCTGAAACGGTTAAGCAAGTTAGGAGTTTCCTTGGCCTAGCCAGTTATTGTCGCTGCTTCGTTGAGAACTTCTCCAAAGTGGCCAAACCTCTCACGAAACTTCTCAAGAAAGATAAAAAGTTTGAGTGGTCCCCATAGTGTGAGCACAGTTTTCAGGAACTGAAAAGACGCCTAACTTCTGCTCCCATACTTGTGCCACCAGATTTCACTAAAGACTTTGTTATCTACTACGACGCCTCATGACAGGGACTAGGTCGCATTCTTATGCAAGATCGCCATGTGATTGCCTATGCATCTCGACAGTTGCATCCACATGAGGAGAATTATCCTACACATGATCTAGAGCTTGCAACCGTAGTCTATGCACTTAAGACCTGGCGACATTACCTTCTTGGCAAGCGTTGTGAGATTTACACCGATCACCAGAGTCTCAAGTATATCTTCACCCAACCAGATTTGAACCTTAGGCAAAGGCATTGGTTGGAGTTGATCTCAGATTACGACTTAGGGATTACCTACACCCAGGCAAGGGAAATGTCATGGCTGACGCACTAAGAGTTAAGTCCTATTGCAACCATCTTATGTTGCAGTAGGGCCAACCACTTCTTCATGAGGAATTCTGTTAGCTTAACCTTCACATTACTCCTCACGGATTCCTTTCTACCTTGGTGGTGAAACCTACTCTTGTGGATCAGATCATCTCTGCTCAGAAGCAGGATACGGGAATTTCCCGGATCAAGAGAAACATTGACAAGGGAGTTGGTGGCAGTTTCTCCATAGATGATCGAGGTGTTGTTTTCTTTAAGAATCGCTTGGTGGTTCCCAAGAATCAACATCTGCGACAACTGATTCTTAAGGAGGCTCATGAATCTCCTCTCACGATTCATCCCGGTAGTACTAAGATGTATTAGGACCTGCGCCAGAAGTTCTGGTGGACTAGGATGAAGAGAGAAATTGCTCAGTTCATTTCTAACTGTGACGTTTGTCGTCGCGTTAAGGCAGAGCATCAAAGGCCTGCTGGCACCCTTCAGCCTTTAGCTATTCCTGAGTGGAAATGGGACAAAGTTGGTATGGACTTCATCACCGGCTTTCCGAGGACCAAGAGAGGGAATAATGCTATCTTCGTAGTCATTGATCGTCTTTCCGAAGTGGCTCACTTTCTACCTGTTCGAGAGAGTATCACTGCTAGTCAGCTCGCTGACTTATATATTTCTTGAATAGTGTCACTTCATGGTGTTCCACTAGAGATCAATTCAGACCGTGGTAGTCTTTTCACTTCTCATTTCTGGGAGAGTTTCCAAACTGCCATTGGCACCCATCTTTCCTTCAGTACCGCTTTCCACCCTCAATCAAGTGGTCAGGTGGAAAGGGTCAACCAAATTCTTGAAGACATGCTTAGAGCTTGTGTTATCTCATTTGGTATGGATTGGGAGAAGTGTCTTCCCTTCGCCGAGTTTGCTTATAACAATAGCTACCAATCCAGCCTCAAGAAAGCTCCTTTTGAGGTTCTGTATGGACGAAGATGTCGAACACCTTTGAACTGGTCTGGAACCGGTGAAAGACAATTCTTTGGACCGGATATGATCCAGGAGGCAGAAGAGCAAGTTCGCATCATTCGTGAGAATTTGAAAACAGCCCAATCTCGTCAAAAGAGCCAGTATGACTGTCGTCATAAGGAAGTGGCTTATGAAGTTGGTGACAAGGCTTATCTTCGGGTTACTCCCTTGAAGGGTACCCATCGTTTCGGTATCAAGGGCAAGTTGGCTCCTCGTTACAATGGTCCTTTTCGCATTCTCGCTAAACAAGGAGAGGTTGCCTACCAGTTGGAACTACCCCCACATCTTTCTCAAGTACATGATGTCTTCCACGTCTCTCAACTCTGGCGTTGCTTCTCGGATCCCATCCGTGAAGTGGACCACGAAACACTTGATCTCCAAGATAACCTTACATATCGAGAGTACCCTATTCGCATTCTTGATCAAGCAGAGCGTGTCACTCGACGTCATAACATCTAGTTTCTCAAGGTTCAGTGGTCTCATCATTCCGAGAGAGAAGCTACCTGGGAGCGTGAAGATCGTCTTCAACTTGAGTACCCCACTTTCTTTCCGCCGACCCCTGAATCTCGGGACGAGATTCTTTTGAGTGGGGGCGAGTTGTCACATCCCTAGTTCTGGTATGTCCTAGGCTAGCCTCCTTTGTGCATCATGTTTAAATTCCATTTAAATTTGAAATGAGGATTTGTGAAACCCTCAGAAATCATTTCTGGAAATAACCCAGATAAAAATTGCTCCAAAAAGGTCCAAGAAAATGTTCATGTTTCTCTCTGAAAATATTGGTCAGAGGTAAAAATCAAACCAATATTTTTAAGAGCTCATAAGTATTTATTTTGGGCATTTGGAATTAATCCAGTAATTAATTGCTTTGGATATATATTTGCTATATATATGATATATGTCCAAAAATTCTATTAATTGGTGAGGAGTTTTGGAGCAATCCAACTAGTTCCTACAAAAATTTAGAGAAGTACATAAAATGATTTAGTATTATTACTAAGTCAAAACAAATGTCAAAAAATAGAAAAGAAAACCAAAAAAAAGGAAAAACGCTTACCTGCACTTACCTCCCTGTGCAGCCCGGCCTGGCCCAGTGGCCCAGCAGGCCGGCCCAGCCAACTGGCCGCGCCAGTCGTCTCCTAGCTCGCGCCAGGAGGACGAGCGCGTGGCTAGCGCGCGCGAGCACGTGCCCCGGCCACCTCCTGCCTGCCTGCCCGCGTGGACGCCGCGGAAGAGCTCACCACAGACATCTGGATCGAGCCGACGCCACTCACTCTCCCCTCGCCCTCTCCCTCGCTCTCTCGCATGAATGGCCGAGCGATGCCGTCACCGCCGTTCACCGTAGCCGCAGCCACCGCCTCCCCCTCGCCCTCCCTCCGTGTCTGCAAGCTCCGCCACGCCCCCATCTACCTCTCCATCGAGCTACGCGCCTCGGGAGGCCCTGGAGCGCCTCCATCGCCGTCATCTTCATCGCCGGCCACCGGAGATCGCCGTCGCCGTTCCGCTCGCGTTCGACCCTCCCCGAGCTCGCTGACGACGTCTACGGTCTCCCCGTGAGCTCTCCTCCGTTTCCCCTCTGTCCCCGCGCTCGATTTCGTGCCGTAGCCACGCTAGCCGCCGGACCCGAGAGGTCGCACCGCCGTGGTACCTCCCCTCGTGGCCAGAGCCACCGCAACCCGCGCCTGCACCTGCCACCGCGCTCGGCAGCCTCCCAGAAGGCCAACACCGCCACCCGCAGCTCCTGTCGTGCCCTGCAGCCACATCCCGCTCGGAGCCGTGCTCCGGCTGCCGCCTTGAGCTTCGCTCCGGCGAGCTCCGGCCACCCCGCGTCCTCCCGTCGCCTCCCCTGGATGCGCGAGAGCCCTGGCTACGCCCCAGTGCCCTTAGCCGCCGCCCCCGTAGCCTGAATCACGGACACCGCCGCGTCCAGAGGTCACCGGCGATGACCTCGCCGGCCTAACTGTTGGATGCCACCGGTAGGAGATTAGTTTAGGACTAATCCCCCCCATTAGTGACACTGATAGTGGGCCCTGATGCCTTAATCTTTTAGTTAAATTAGAAATAACCCCCTGTTTAACCTGTGACACTAACGTGTGGACTCCACACGTCAGGTTTGACCTGGTCAGCGCCATTGACCTGCTAACGCAGGCATGACGCAGTGTTGACGCAATAAATGATTTCTGGATTATTTCTATTTTGAAAATTCCAGAAAATTAGCTAAACTTCAAAAATTCATAGAAATTCAACCGTAGCTCAGATTGAAATAATTTATATATGAAAAATTATCAGAAAAATGCAATCTATCCATCTGTACCATTTTCATGCATGACAAACCAACTTATACATGCTGTATATGAGGAAACAAATGAATGGCATTTATAAAGGCTTATTTTGGAGTTGCATTTGAAACTTTGGTTCAAATGGACTTCATGCAAATGAATGCTAGATGCATTAACTCAAACAACATCACATACTCATGCCATGTTCATGCATCATATTGTTACATATGATTGTGTATTGATTGCCGACACCGTTCCTTCTCGATAGGTCCTGCTCCGGAGACCGATCCAGAGTACCTGTCAAAGGAGCAGTGCCCCCTGTTGATCTACCAGGCAAGCAAACCCCCTTGTTCATTCCGATGCAATCCTAGTCTCTCGCTCCTACTCTCATTTATTGCATTAGGACAACAATGATTCAACTCCTACTATATGCTGCGGTAGTTGAACCCATTCCTCTACATGACCTGTCATTGCCACAGTAAATAGTTAAAACCCACTAGCATGTGTAGGAGTTGATTGAGCCATGTTGTGTTTCTACCATGCATTGCCTGCTATTGCTTAGAGTATGTCAGGTCTGATTCATCGGGAATGAATTGGAGTGTTACGATATGTTCTGGTGCTGAGAGTTAAGCGTGTGAACACGATTTGGTAAAGGTAGCGGTGAGAGGCCATGTAGGAGTACATGGTGGGTTGTCTCATTGGGACCATCCTTAAGAACTGAGTTCTGTGTAAGTTGTCCAATGACTAGCTACTACCACACATTGGGCTCTGGGCGCTCCAAGCTCTCTCGACTTATTAACCGCCTTGTTCTCTGTCCAGGAGTTGCAAATAGTTTCTGGTGTTTGTAGGTAGTGCTATTTTTCTACCAAGTGGCACCCGACAGGGTGGACTTGGGACAGACTAGGCACCTTGGCCCGGTGTACCGAGTGGCACCCGGATGGTGGGCTCGAGAACCCTGTACACATCGTTTGGGGCCGTGAGCGAAACCCCGGCCGGATCTCCTTGCGGATGGAACCCGAATAGGCGATAAACCTGGACTAGAGTCTTGTGTGGTTAGTCAGGTCGTGGCCGACACCCTCGCCAGGCTTCCGCTTGAAGGTTGCCGAGATACATGACGTGTACATGGTGATAAGTGGTGAGAGCGTGTGTGAAGAAGTACACCCCTGCAGGGTTATCATGATCTATTCGAATAGCCGTGTCCTCGGTTATGGACTTCTTGGATGCTTACGTGGTACATAGACAACTTAAAGTGGAATCTCTAAAATGCTGAAGACAAGTGTGAGTGCTATGGATGGCCTTCTCGTAGGGAGACGGGAATGATTCCATAGTAGTGTATTGATGTAGTGATTAGTGGACTCGTGTGCGCTGCCTCACCTCGAAGAAGTTTCTCGTAGTCGTAGCACAGGATAGCCACTGAGTCAAAGCTGGCTTGCTGCAACTAAACCCCACATTACCTTCTTGATACAAATGCATGTATGATAGGATCTGATGTAAGTCTTGCTGAGTACATTTGTACTCACGTTTGCTTTATTTATGTTTTGAAGGTGAGACATCTGTCTCACTAGTAGTACCGCTTGGACTTCGACGAGTAGCTTGTTACCTTAGCTACGATCTTGTACCCAAGGGAGGGACTTGTAGATAGTCAGGCTTCTCGTCCTTTTTCTTTTGTTGTTGTCTATACTCATACATGTAATGCTTCCGCTGCTTGTATGCTCTGAATGATGGGTCATGTGACCCCTGTTTGTATTTAATGCTATGTGGCTCTTCTGGGCCTTTATCTATATGAGTTTGAGTTATGTTGTGATGCCATGTTGTACAACACATACTAGCATGTTATGCATACGTGTGACATGTATTGCTATGTGTGGGATCCGACAACCTAGTTGTTTATCCTTGGTAGCCTATCTTATGGGGAAATGTAGTCTAGTGCTTCCACTGAGCCATGGTAGTCTGCAACAGCCCGGTTCACCAGAGTCCTGCTAGCCCAGCACTACTGCACCGGAACACTTAGACTGGCCGGCATGTGATTCACTTTGTTCCTGTGCCTGTCCCTTCGGGGAAATGTCACGCGGTGACATCCGGAGTCCTGCTTAGCCTGCTACAGCCCGGGTTTCCGGAGTCCTGTTAGCCCAGTTGCTACAGCCCGGATTCACACGCTGCTGACCGACATGATCGATGTTGTTTCATGTATGCCTATCCCTGTAAGTTAGTGCCACTTTGGGTTCACGACTAGTCATGTCGGTCCGGGTTCTCTGTCATATGGATGCTAGCGACACTATCATAAACGTGAGCCAAAAGGCACAAATGGTCCCGGGCCATGGTAAGGCGACACCCGTGGGAATACCGTGCGTGAGGCCGCAAAGTGATATGACGTGTTACATGCTAGATCGGTGTGACTTAGAATCGGGGTCATGACAAGCTTTTAGTTAGTTTAGTTTCCATGCCTGTAGTAGTAACTAAAAAGATAAACCCAAAAAGATTTCTCGCTCTTCTTTTGCTTGTTAGGAGTTTTCCCGCGTAAATAGTTTTATTTTTTTTCTTGTTCTTTGGGGGCCGAGAAGAGAAGACCATAATGAAAATGTTGAGTGGCTCTCATATGCATTATTGTTGATCTAACAAAAAGCCCATATTACCTTGTCTTCTCTCTTGAATTGAATGCTTGCAGATTCCAGCTTAATCGAATGTACGTGCACTATTATTATTATTATCCACACTATTCGGTCGTGCAAGTGAAAGGCAATAATGATGATTATATGATGAACTTATTGAGATGAGAAAAGTTGGTATGAACTCGACCTCTCTTGTTTTTGTACATATGATTAGTTCATTGTTCCTGATTCAACCTATTATGAATAAACATGTTTGCAATGACAATTAGAGATTGTAGTTGCTTATGCCATGCTTAATTAGCTAGGAGCTTATAATGGTTTACCTTGTGTGCCAACATGCTATTCAAATGGTTGTGATGTGGTATGATAGGGTGGTATCCTCTTTTGAATGATTCGAGTGGCTTGACTTGGCACATGTTCACGCATGTAGTAGAAACAAAATCAACATAGCCTCTACGATATTTATGTTCATGGTGCATTATATCCTACTCATGCTCGCATTCAGTGTTGATTAATTTTAATGCATGCTCATGACTGTTGTCGCTCTCTAGCTGGTCGCTTCCCAGTCTTTTTCTAGCCTTCACTTGTACTAAGCGGGAATACTGCTTGTGCATCCAACTCCATAAACCGCAAAGTTGTTCCATATGAGTCCACCATACCTACCTATATACGGTATCTACCTGCCGTTCCAAGTAAATTTGTATGTGCCAAACTCTAAACCTTCAAATAATAATTCTGTTTTGTATGCTTGAATAGCTCATGTATCAACTAGGGCTGTTTGTATCTTCCATGTTAGGCGGGTTATTCTCAAGAGGAGTGGACTCCGCTCCTCACTCACGAGAAAATGGCTGGTCACCAGGATGCCCAGTCCCATGCTTTATGCAAATCAAATCAAAATAACTGCAAACAAAACTCCCCCGGGACTCTTGTTAGTTGGAGGCACTCGTTGTTTCGAGCAAGCCATGGATTGATGCTTGTTGGTGGAGGGGGAGTATACACTTTACCATTCTGTTTGGGAACCGCCTATAATGTGTGTAGCATGGAAGATATCGAAATCTCTCGGTTGTTATGTTGACAATGAAAGTATACCGCTCAAAATATTATTCATATCTATTTCAAAAACGAGCTCTGGCACCTCTACAAATCCTTGCTTCCCTCTACGAAGGGCCTATCTATTTACTTATATGTTGAGTCATCATCCTCTTATTAAAAAGCACCGGTTGGAGAGCACCGCTGTCATTTGCATCCATTACTGTTAGTTTACATTGAGTATGATTTGACTAGATCTCTTTTACCATGAATTACAATGTCTAGTCAGTCCTTGATCTTTAAAGGTGCTCTGTATTTATGTATTACAGTCTCAGAAAGGGCTAGCGAGATACCATCTTGTTATATCATATCATGATTGTTTTGAGAAAGTGTTGTCATCCGAGATTTATTATTATTGCTCGCTAGTTGATTATGCCATTGATATGAGTAAACATGAGACCTAAATGTTATTGCGAATGTGGTTAGTTCATAATCTTTGCTAAAAACTTGAATGCTAGCTTTACATATTTACAACAACAAGAGCAAACAGAGTTTGTAAAAGTTTTTCTTTATCACTTTCATTTTATCAACTGAATTGCTTGAGGACAAGCAAAGGTTTAAGCTTGGGGGAGTTGATACGTCTCCGTCGTATCTACTTTTCCAAACACTTTTGCCCTTGTTTTGGACTCTAACTTGCATGATTTGAATGGAACTATCCCGACTGACGTTGTTTTCAGCAGAATTGCCATGGCGTTATTTTTGTGCAGAAATAAAAGTTCTCAGAATGACCTAAAAATCAATGGAGAATATTTTTGGAATATATAAAAAATACTGGAAGAAAGATCCACGGCAGGGGGCCCACACCCTGTCCATGAGGGTGGGGGGCGTGCCCTACCCCCTGGGCGGGCCCCCTGCCTCGTGGGCCCCCTGATGCTCCACCGACGTCCACCTTGACTCCATATATTCACTTTTTGGGAGAAAAAAATCAGAGAGAAGGATTCATCGCGTTTTACTATATGGAGCCGCCTCCAAACCCGAAACTCTCTCGGGAGGGCTGATCTGGAGTCCGTTCGGGGCTCCGGAGAGGGGAATCCGTCGCCATCGTCATCATCAACCTTCCTTCGTCATCAATTTTGTGATGCTCACCGCCGTGCGTGAGTAATTCCATCATAGGCTTGCTGGACGGTGGTGGGTTGGATGAGATTTATCATGTAATTGAGTTAGCTTTGTTAGGGTTTGATCCCTAGTATCCACCATGTTCTGAGATTGATGTTGCTATGACTTGCTATGCTTAATGCTTGTCACTAGGGCCTGAGTGCCATGATTTCAGATCTGAACCTATTATGTTTTCATTAATATATGAGAGTTCATGATCCTATCTTGGAAGTCTATAGTCACCTATTATGTGTTATGATCCGTTAACCCCGAAGTGACAATAATCGGGATACTTACCGGTGATGACCATAGTTTGAGGAGTTCATGTATTCACTATGTGTTAATGATTTGGTCCGGTACTCTATTAAAAGGAGGCCTTAATATCCCTTAGTTTCCAATAGGACCCCGCTGCCACGGGAGGGTAGGACAAAAGATGTCATGCAAGTTCTTTTCCATAAGCACGTATGACTATATTCGGAATACATGCCTACATTACATTGATGAACTGGAGCTAGTTCTGTGTCACCCTATGTTATGACTGTTACATGATCGATCGCATCCGTCATAATTCTCCATCACCGATCCAATGCCTATGAGCTTTTCCTATATTGTTCTTCGCTTATTAACTTTTCCGCTGCTACTATTACAATCACTATAAAACCCAAAAATATCACTTTTGCTATCGTTACCTTTTGCTACCATTACCACTACTATCATATTACTTTGCTACTAAATAGCTTGCTGCAGATACTAAGTTTCTAGGTGTGGTTGAATTGACAACTCAGCTGCAAATACTTGAGAATATTCTTTGGCTCCACTTGTGTCGAATCAATAAATTTGGGTTGAATACTCTACCCTCGAAAACTGTTGCGATCCCCTATACTTGTGGGTTATCACCCTCCTGGGCCTGGAAGAACCGTGCGGCATCGGCGACACTCTTTGGAAGATCCACAAAGGTATCTGGAGCACTCCACAGTCGAGTGAGCAAGGCATACTTCCAATTACCGAATTTACTCTGTAAGAGAAAGGGCTTACTAGCCGCTATCTGTCCGGCCCGCTTGATATCCTCGCGCGCCACTTGGGATTCGGCACGCGCCTCCTCGGCCTCTTGAAGAGCCTTGACAAGGTCAGTCGCCTGGGCTCTATTCTTCTCTTCTAGGGACTCACACTTATCGATGACATCCTTGAGCGCTTGCTCCACTTTGGTCACCTGCTCCTCGTATTGGTGGCGGACGACCTGTTCGGACTTCAAGTCCTCGGCCGCTTTATCAGCGGCCACTTTGTCCACCCTTGTCTGCTCCTTGGCCTGGGCAAGTTCACCCCCGAGGGTCTCGACTGTAGCAGCACTGCCTACAATCATACACATAGCAGCACATAAACTTTGACTCAAAATCTGCATATTCATACAAGCATGAACGAGATATTCTAAAACATACCTTGCGCTTCATCAAGCCTCTTGTTGATGCAGACGAGATCCTCATTGGCCAGCTTCAGCTTACGCTTAAGCTCCGACACTTCGGCGGCCTGGGCGGTTGCCGCTAACAGCGAAGCCTGCTTCTCAAAATAGAAAAGTACATTATGTCCTATGAATATTATTGATCCTCTGTTCGGCCTCTTTTCAAAAGCCGGAAAGAGTCTCAGGGGCTACTATCTATATACAAGCATATTTTTCATATGGAAAGCGGCCAAGAATATTACATCACCTACCTCGAAGCCTGTTAGAAGGCTAGTGAAGGCTTTGTTTAGCCCATTCTTGGCGGACTAAACCTTTTCAACCACCACACCCATCAGGGTGCGGTGTTCCTCCATGATAGAAGCATGTTGCAGTGCCTCCATCAGTATGTTTGGCGCCTCCAGATTAGTGGAGGTCACCACTGGAGTTGGCACTCCCCCCTCTGAAGGGGGTCTCTTATTAGGTTCCAGAGCCACTTGGGTTTCCGGAACGGTGTTCAGCTAGGGGCCGGACCGGTCAAGGCCCCCACCGTCAGTCTCCATGGGGATTGCTTCCCCCGTGTTCTTGGCAGCCAAGGCATTACCCTCTAGTGCCGTTTTGGCGGCCTCCCGTACTGCTCCATTTCCCGGAGAGGCCCTTCGGGACAACACTCCGGTGTCATCCGTGGCGATAAGCGGGGAGGCTCGCGGGGGCGACTCGCTCTCCATCATCTTCCAAAGAATTCCCCTCTGACGATTGTTGGGGGAGATCACGAGCCGGACTACATAATACAATGTGTTAGACCACATTTATAAAGACCGAATTTATGTAAGGCATCCTTGGGTACTTACGATGCGGCAAGGGGCTTCGACCTAGGGCGCCACTCGGGGATGGCTTCGGCATCCGAATCCAAGCCGTTTGGGAGAGATATTTTCCCCCTTTTGGGCGCCTCTTCCTCTAGGTCTTCGGAGGCCTCCCTTTCCTTCTTCCTCCCCTTTGGAGGAGAATTGCTTTCTGCCTCCTCCTCCTCTTCTTCATGTTCATCCTCGTCGTGGGAGGAGTGAGTTTCGTTCTCATCGGACACTGCGTCCGAGGTACCTTTACGGCGGAGGCCATCATTGGCCTCCTCCTTCTTCTTCTTGGCCTTTTTCTCCGGCGCCTAATAGGGCACCGGGACCAGCATCTTCATTAATAGAGGATTAGCTGGGTTTTCGGGTAGTGGAGCTGGACATCTGATTCGCTCCGCCTTCTTTGTCCAGCCCTATTTAGAGGATGGAATTCTCAATACACCCCTTTGATTGACGAACTAAGTTATGTTCGGAAATTTAGCACTTACCGGGGAGGCTGAATGATTGCAATCGAGACCGATGTCCTCGGACGTCTTTGACCACGACTTTTGAGTCTTGAAGAGAAGCTTCCAGATCGCTTCGTGCGTCGTGCCGAAGAACCGCTGCAGGGTCCACGGCCCTTCCGGATTGAACTCCCACATACGGAGAGACCGGCGTTGGCAGGGAAGGGTTCGGCGGATGAGCATCACATGGATCACGTCAATGAGGCTGGTGCTCTTTTCTATGATACTTTTGATGTACTTTTGCAGCATCAACACCTCGCCGGATGATCCCCAGTCCAGACCCTTGTTGGTCCACGACGCAAGCCGCAGCGGGGGTCCGTATCTGAAGACAGGAGCAGCCGCCCACTTGGTGTCACGGGGTTCGGTGATGTTGAACCATTCCTGCTGCCATGCCTTGACGATCTCTACAAAGGCCCCTCTAGGCCAGATAACTTTGGGGAGTTATTTTCTCACCATGGCTCCGCCACAATCCGCGTGCTGCCCATCGACCACCTTCGTCTTCATGTTAAAATCCTTGAGCCACAGGCTGAAGTGTGGGGGGATGAGGAGGAATGCCTCACACACGATGATGAATGCCGAGATGTGGAGAAAGGAGTTCAGGGCTAGATCGTGAAAATCTAGCCCATAATAGAACATGAGACCGCGAACAAAGGGGTGGAGGGGGAACCCTAGTCCGCGGAGGAAGTGAGGGATGAATACTACCCTCTCACCAGGCTCTGGAGTGGGGATGACTTGCTCTTTGGCAGGGAGCCGGTGTCTGATTTCCACCATCAAGTATCTCGCCTCACGATGCTCCTTGATGTCCTTCTCCGTCACGGAGGAGGCCACCCATTGGCCTTGAGAGCCGGATCCGGACATGGTTAGAGTATTTGGTGGTGGTGGAATGGATTGAAGCTTGGGTGCTGGAGCTCGAGGATGGAAGGGCTGAGGAAGAAGAACACGTGAGGTAAAATGATGGATCTTTATCCTCTTATAAAGGTAGTGAATATCAAGCGCCCCCTCACGAGCCTTAAAACTCACCTATTCCCAAGGGGTCGTGCAAACAACACGGTTGGATTACCCAAACCTGTATTGATAAGAATCCCGCAATAAGGGGACACGATCTCTGCTTTGACAAGACGTGTCGTCGAAGACCACGCCTCGAAACGTGAAGCGGGAGGCTAAAAAACGGTTCGAAACAATAATAAGGCCGGACGTAACGTCTCGCCGAAAAAGCTGTCAGTAGACATGACTTATTTTGTTTAAGTATTTTGCCCTTGTGGTTCAGGGTTGTAACTGTTATACAGAGCCGGATATAGGTCTTTTGTTCAACAACTTTGGAGTATTCGGAGGAGGAACCCACCTTGCAATGCCGAAGACAATCTGCGCGCCGAGCACATCGTCATTGAAGCCTGGTTCAGGGGCTACTAAGGGTGTCCTGGATTAGGGGGTCCCCGGGCTATGTGTGATGGGAACGTAGTAATTTCAAAAAAATTCCTACGCACACGCAAGATCATGGTGATGCATAGCAACGAGAGGGGAGAGTGTTGTCCACGTACCCTCGTAGACCGAAAGCGGAAGCGTTAGCACAATGCGGTTGATGTAGTCGTACGTCTTCACGATCCAACCGATCAAGTACCGAACATACGACACCTCCGAGTTCAGCACATGTTCAGCCCGATGACGTCCCTCGAACTCCGATCCAGCCGATTGTTGAGGGAGAGTTTCATCAGCACGACGGCGTGGTGACGATGTTGATGTTCTACCGACGCAGGGCTTTGCCTAAGCACCGCTATAGTATTATCGACGTGGACTATGGTGGAGGGGGGCACCGCACACGGCTAAAAGATCAAC
>NC_041384.1:380518329-380524707 GCF_002162155.2 Triticum dicoccoides
TCAACTTGATCAATTGTTGTGTCTCTAGGGTGCCCCCTGCCCCTGTATATAAAGGAGCAAGGGGGGGGGGGGTGCGGCCGGCCAGGGCATAGGCACGCCAGGAGGAGTCCTACTCCCACCGGGATTAGGACTACCCCCCTTTCCTAGTTGGATTAGGACTTGGGAGGGGGGAAGAAGGAAAGAGGGGGGCCGCCCCCCTTGCCCTAAACCAATTCGGTTTGGGCCTTGGGGGGGCACGCCCCACACTTCCTTAGCTTCCCTCCTTTTCCACTAAGGCCCATGTAGGCCCATTAAGCCCCCGGGGGGTTCCGGTAACCTCCCGGTAATCCGGTAAAATCCGGATTTCATCCGGAACACTTCCGATATCGAAACATAGGCTTCCAATATATCAATCTTCATCTCTTGAACATTTCGAGACTCCTCGTCATGTCCGTGATCACATCCGGGACTCCGAACAACCTTAGGTACATCAAAACATAAAACTCATAATATAACTGTCATCGTAGCGTTAAGCGTGCGGACCCTACGGGTTCGAGAACTATGTAGACATGTCCGAGACTTGTCTCCGGTCAATAACCAATAGCGGAACCTGGATGCTCATATTGGTTCCTACATATTCTACGAAGATCTTTATTGGTCATACCGCATAACAACATACATTGTTCCCTTTGTCATCGGTATGTTACTTGCTCGAGATTCGATCGTCGGTATCTCAATACCTAGTTCAATCTCATTACTGGGAAGTCTCTTTACTCGTTCTGTAATACATCATCCCACAACTAACTCAGTAGTTACAATGCTTGCAAGGCTTAAGTGATGTGCATTACCGAGTGGGCCCAGAGATACCTCTCCGACAATCGGAGTGAGAAATCCTAATCTCGAAATATGCCAACCCAACAAGTACCTTCGGAGACACCTGTAGAGCACCTTTATAATCACCTAGTTATGTTGTGACGTTTGGTGGCACACAAAGTATTCCTCCGGTAAACGGGAGTTGCATAATCTCATAGTCACAGGAACATGTATAAGTCATGAAGAAAGCAATAGCAACATACTAAACGATCGTGTGCTAAGCTAACGGAATGGGTCAAGTCAATCACATCATTATCCTAATGATGTGATCTCATTAATCAAATGACAACTCTTTGTCTATGGTTAGGAAACTTAACCATCTCTGATCAATGAGCTAGTCAAGTAGAGGCATAGCAGTGACATACTGTTTGTCTATGTATTCACACATGTACTATGTTTCCAGTTAATACAATTCTAGCACGAATAATAAACATTTATCATGAAATAAGGAAATAAATAATAACTTTATTATTGCCTCTAGGTCATATTTCCTTCAGTCTCCCACTTGCACTAGAGTTAATAATCTAGAGAGTCAATAATCTAGTTCACATCGCCATGTGATTTAACATCAATAGTTCACATCTTTATGTGGTTAACACCCATAGTTCACATCGACATGTGACCAACACCCAAAGGGTTTACTAGAGTCAGTAATCTAGTTCACATCGCTATGTGATTAACACCCAAAGAGTACTAAGGTGTGATCATGTTTTGCATGTGAGATAATTTTAGTCAACGGGTCTGTCACATTCAGATCCATGAGTATTTTGCAAATTTCTATGTCTACAATGCTCTGCACAGAACTACTCTAGCTAATTGCTCCCACTTTCAATATGTATCTAGACCGAGACTTAGAGTCATCTAGATTAGTGTCAAAACTTGCATCGACGTAACCCTTTAGGACGAACCTTTTATCACTTCCATAATCGAGAAACATATCCTTATTCCACTAAGGATAATTTTGACCGCTGTCCAGCGATCTACTCCTAGATCACTATTGTACTCCCTTGCCAAACTCAGTGGTAGGGTATGCAATAGATCTGGTACACAACATGGCATACTTTATAGAACCTATGGCTGTTCTATCTTCTGCCGTGTTCGGGCTTTGAGTCTTACTCAATTTCACACCTTGCAACAGAGGCAAGAAACTCTTTCTTTGACTGTTCCATTTTGAACTACTTCAAAATCTTGTCAAGGTATGTACTCATTGAAGAACACTTATCAAGCGTCTTGATCTATCTCTATAGATCTTGATGCTCAATATGTAAGCAGCTTCACCGAGGTCCTTCTTTGAAAAACTCCTTTCAAATACTCCTTTATGCTTTGCAGAATAATTCTACATTATTTCCGATCAACAATATGTCATTCACATATACTTATCAGAAATGTTGTAGTGCTCCCACTCACTTTCTTGTAAATACAGGTTTCACCACAAGTCTGTATAAAACTATATGCTTTGATCAACTCATCAAAGTGTATATTCCAACTCCGAGATGTTTGCACCAGTCCATAGATGGATCGCTGGAGCTTGCACATTTTGTTAACACCTTTAGGATCGACAAAACCTTTTGGTTGCATCATATACAACTCTTCTTTAATAAATCAATTAAGAAATGCAGTTTTGTTTATCCATTTGCCAGATTTCATAAAATGCGGCAATTGCTAACATGATTTGGACATACTTAAGCATCGCTATGAGTGAGAATATTTCATCGTACTCAACACCTTGAACTTTGTCAAAAACCTTTTTCGACAAGTCTAGCTTTGTAGATAGTAACACTACTATCAGCGTCCGTCTTCCTCTTGAAGATCCATTTCTTTTCTATGGCTTGCCGATCATCGGGCAAGTCAACCAAAGTCTACACTTTGTTGTCATACATGGATCCCATGTCACATTTCATGGCCTCAAACCATTTTGCGGAATCTAGGCTCATCATCACTTCCTCATAGTTCGTAGGTTCGTTATGGTCAAGTAACATGACCTCCAAAACAGGATTACCATACCACTCTGGTGCGGATCTTACTCTGGTTGACCTACGAGGTTCGGTAGTAACTTGATCTGAAGTTACATGATCATCATCATTAGCTTCCTCACTAATTGGTGTAGTAGTCACAGGAACAGATTTTTGTGATGAACTACTTTCCAATAATGGAGCAGGTACAGTTACCTCATCAAGTTCTACTTTCCTCCCACTCACTTCTTTCAAGAGAAACTCCTTCTCTAGAAAGGATCCATTCTTAGCAACGAATTTGCCTTCAGATCTGTGATAGAAGGTGTACCCAACAATTTCGTTTAGGTATCCTATGAAGATGCACTTCTCCGAATTGGGTCCGAGCTTATCAATTTGAAACTTTTTCACATAAGCATCGCCGCCCCAAACTTTAAGAAACAACAGCTTAGGTTTCTTGCTAAACCACAATTCATACGGTGTCGTCTCAAAGGATTTAGATGGTGCCCTTTTTAACGTGAATGCAGCTGTCTCTAATGCATAACCCCGAAACTGTAGTGGTAAATCGGTAAGAAACATCATAGATTGTATTATATCCAATAAAGTACAGTTATGACGTTCGGACACACCGTTACGCTATGGTGTTCCAGATGGCGTGAGTTGCGAAACTATTCCGCATTGTTTCAAATGAAGACCAAACTCGTAACTCAAATATTTGTCTCTGCGATTAGATCGTAGAAACTTTATTTTCTTGTCACGATGATTTTACACTTCACTCTGAAATTCTTTGAACTTTTCAAATGTTTCAGACTTATGTTTCATCAAGTAGATATACCCATATCTACTCAAAACATCTGTGAAGATCAGAAAATAATGATAACCACCACGAGCCTCAACACTCATCGGACCGCATACATCAGTATGTATTATTTCCAATAAGTCAGTTGCTCGCTCCATTGTTCCAGAGAACGGAGTCTTAGTCATCTTGCCCATGAGGCATGGTTCGCAAGCATCAAGTGATTCATAATCAAGTGATTCCAAAAACCCATCAGCATGGAGTTTCTTCATGCGCTTTACACCAATATGACCTAAACGGCAGTGCCACAAATAAGTTGCACTATCATTATTAACTTTGCATCTTTTAGCTTCAATATTATGAATATGTGTATTACTACAATCGAGATCCAACAAACCATTTTCATTGGGTGTATGACCATAGAAGGTTTTATTCATGTAAACAGAACAACAATTATTCTCTAACTTAAATGAATATCCGTATTGCAATAAACATGATCAAATCATATTCATGCTCAATGCAAACACCAAATAACACTTATTTAGGTTCAACACTAATACCGAAAGTATAGGAGTGTGCGATAATGATCATATCAATCTTGGAACTACTTCCAACACACATCGTCACCTCGCCCTTAACTAGTTTCTGTTCATTCCGCAACTCCCGTTTCAAGTTACTACTCTTAGCAACTGAACCAGTATCAAATGTTGAGGGGTTGCTATAAACACTAGTAAAGTACACATCAATAACATGTATATCCAATATACCTTTGTTCACTTTGCCATCCTTCTTATCCACCAAATACTTGGGGCAGTTCCACTTCCAGTGACCAGTTCCTTTGCAGTAGAAGCACTTAGTCTCAGGCTTAGGACCAGACTTGGGCTTCTTTACTTGAGAAACTTGTTTGTTGTTTTCTTGAAGTTCCCCTTCTTCTTCCCTCTACCCTTTTATTGAAACTAGTGGTCTTGTCAACCATCAACACTTGATATTTTTCTTGATTTCTACCTTCGTCGATTTCAGCATCACGAAGAGCTTGGGAATCGTTTCCATTATCCCTTGCACATTATAGTTCATCACGAAGTTCTACTAACTTGGTGATGGTGACTAGAGAATTCTGTCAATCACTATCTTATCTGGAAGATTAACTCCCACTTGATTCAAGCGACTGTAGTACCCAGACAATCTGAGCACATGCTCACTGCTTGAGCTATTCTCCTCCATCTTTTAGCTATAGAACTTGTTGGAGACTTCATATCTCACAACTCGGGTATTTGCTTGAAATATTAACTTCAACTCCTGGAACATCTCATATGGTCCATGACGTTCAAAACGTCTCTGAAGTCCCGATTCTAAGCCGTTAAGCATGGTGCACTAAACTATCAAGTAGTCATCATATTGAGCTAGCCAAACGTTCATAACGTCTGCATCTGCTCCTGCAATAGGTCTGTCACCTCGCGGTGCATCAAGGACATAATTCTTCTGTGCAGCAATGAGGATAAACCTTAGATCACGGATCCAATCCGCATCATTTCTACTAACATCTTTCAACTTAGTTTTCTCTAGGAACATATCAAAATAAACACAGGGAAGCAACAACGCGAGCTATTGATCTACAACATAATTCGCAAAATACTATCAGGACTAAGTTCATGATAAATTTAAGTTCAATTTAATCATATTACTTAAGAACTCCCACTTAGATAGACATCCCTCTAATCCTCTAAGTGGTCACGTGTAACACCCTCGATGCGGCTATATCTCCCACGTGTCGAAGCACGACTTAGAGGCATAACCGCATTGAAAGCAATGTCACAAGTGAGGTAATCTTCACAACATCCCATGTAAATAAATAAAGAGGAAAATATACATAGTTGGCTTACACTCGCCACATCACACAAATACATAAATAAGTCATTACATTCATCCAATACACTCAAGGTCCGACTACGAAACCAAAATAAAGATCAACCCCCAAATGCGACAAAGTCCGTGATCGCCCCAACTGGACACCACTACTGATCATCTGGTAAAAACACATAGTAACGACGAGAGTCTTCATCGAACTCCCACTTGAGCTCGGTCATATCATCTGGAGCGGTATCATCGGTCCCTGCATCTGGTTTGGAAGTAATCTGTGAGTCACGGGGACTCAGCAATCTCACACCCTCGCGATCAAGACTATTTAAGCTTATAGGTAAGGTAAAGGTATGATGTGGAGCTGCAGCAAGCGACTAGCATATATGGTGGCTAACATACGCAAATGAGAGCGGGAAGAGGAGGCAAAAGCATGGTCGAACAACTATGATCAAGAAGTGATCCTAGAACAACCTACGTCAAGCATTACTCCAACACCGTGTTCACTTCCCGGACTCCGTCGAGAAGAGACCATCACGGTTACACACGCGGTTGGTGCATTTTAATTAAGTTAAGTTCAAGTCTTCTACAACCGGACATTAACAAATTCCCATCTGCCCATAACCGCGGGCACGGCTTTCGAAAGTTCAAATCCCTGCAGGGGAGTCCCAACTTAGCCCATCACAAGCTCTCACGGTCAACGAAGGATATTCCTTCTCCCAAGACAATCCGATCAGACTCGGCATCCCGGTTATAAGACATCCTCGACAATGGTAAAACAAGTCCAGCAACACCGCCCGAATGTGCCGACAAATCCCTATAGAAGCTGCACATATCTCGTTCTCAGGGCACACTCAGATAGGTCAAGCTATGAGTAAAACCAGCCCTCGAGTTGCCCCAAGGTGGCCCTGCAGGCTGCCCACTTCG
>NC_041384.1:380524937-380598140 GCF_002162155.2 Triticum dicoccoides
GGGGGGTTTAATAAAGATGACCCTTGGGCTCCGGAAACCCAAGGGAAAAAGAGGCTAGGTGGCAAATGGGAAAACCAAGGTTGGGCATTGCTGGAGGAGTTTTATTCAAGGCGAACTGTCAAGGGGTTCCCATTATAACCCAACCGTGTAAGGAATGCAAAATCCGGGAACATAACACCGATATGACGGAAACTAGGGCGGCAAGAGTGGAACAAAACACCAGGCATAAGGACGAGCCTTCCACCCTTTACCAAGTATATAGGTGCATTAAGATAAACAAGATAATATGGTGATATCCCAACAATAAACATGTTCCAACAAGGAACGATCTCCAATCTTCACCTGCAACTAGCAACGCTATAAGAGGGGCTGAGCAAAGCGGTAACATAGGCAAACAATGGTTTGCTAGGACAAGGTGGGTTAGAGGTTTGACATGGCAATATAGGAGGCATGATAAGCAAGTGGTAGGTATCGTAGCATAGGCATAGCAAAAGAGTGAGCATCTAGCAAGCAAATATAGAAGTGATTTTGAGGGTATGGTCATCTTGCCTGCAAAGTTCTCAGAGTTGCCTTGATCCTCGTAAGCGAACTCAACGGGCTCCTCGTTCACGTAGTCGTCTCCCGGCTCTACCCAAACAAGAACAACAAGCACAAAGGAACACAATCAACCACATGCAATGCTCAAGCAACATCATGCAAAACATGGTATGATATGTGGGATGCGATATGTGATGCATATGCAAGATTTGCAAAGGAATGATTGAACCTGGCCTCAACTTGGAAATCCAAGAGTGACACTGGAAAGGTGAGTTGATTTCGGTCGAAATCGATATAAAGATCACCGGAATCGGATGCACGGTTTGGAAATGGCAAGCAAAACAAATATGGCACCGGTCCGCGATAAACGGCAAGTAGCCTCCTAAAGGCATCAAGAACAACATGCTACAACAGTCCAACATAGCAACAAAATACATGGAAGGGATCCACTCATGATGCTTGACAAAAGATGAACACTAAGCTACGGCTAATTCACTCAATAACAGGCTCAAACAAGCATGGCAAAAGTGCAAAAGATAACAGGTTTCAGACTTGGTGAAATTAACAAGTCAGGAATTTATCATCAGGAAGCAATGTTTAGAGCACGATAACTACATGCTACAGGAACATCTCATGACAAATCAAGGCATGGCATGAAGCTACTCTAAGCGTATAACAAAAGTCCCTTAGTGACCATGAGCCAAAAGGGATCAGAAAATAAAATTGCAAGCATGTGAACATAGCAAAAATATAAACAGATTTAGACTTGGTGAAAAACTGGAGCATGCAAAACAGATTAACAAGCAGGCATGTTTACGAGCTCGATGCACTCACTAGGAGGCATTGCATGATAATCTAAGAATACACCCAGAAAATAGACATGGCATAGAAGCTAGACATGGCAAGAACAACAACACAGCATGCACGGATCAACAACAATAAGCTCGGCAAAATTGCTAACCATGTTAACAATCTGCCAGGAACATTTTATAGCAAAAGTAGAGCTTGATTGACTCAAGCTAGGCTGCTCCATAATTGCAAACAAAGACATGGATGGATAGAGCACAACATTATCTACAAAACATCCTCACTGATCATTCCCAAAAGATGCATGGATCACTAGGAAACAACATGAACATATGGCATAAAAACAAAAACAGGACAAGGACTTAGTGAAATTCTAAGTCCCTGAAATCAGCATCATTGAGTAAGTTACTTTGCATGGTTGTGCTAGTCACCACAAAGATCACAAAAATACATGGCATACACCTCTGTAAATATGACATGGCATTCTACAAAACACATGTAGAGCTCAGGATCATAGCATGCACACATTAATCATGGCAAAAATGACAAAAGGGCATTTGCTGAAACAGATCTGAAACTATCATCACATAGCCCTTTTCCAACAGCATTTCAGGCATCAAGATGAGCTCAAATGAAAATGATGCAATGAGATGAAATGATGTACTCGTCGAGACGAACATTTTGATATGCTACACGCATGAATCGGAGCTACGGATGCAGAGTTATGGTATGTCAATGTATGCAAAAATGCTAGGGTTTCGGGGATAAAACTCAACCGAGAGGGGAGATCTCAGATCTGGATTGGGTCTTGCACGCGGCCCGAGGTTCGCTGGAGATCGCTGAAGCTGCCGGAATTGGACTTGGGGACCGCCGGAGTTCGGTCGGAGTAGGAGGAAGAGGTGGGGAGCTCGGATCCGGCGCGGGCGGAGGAGGTTGACGGTGGGGGCGGCGACCACGACGCGGGGCGGCACGCAGGGGTGCCAGCGACAGGGTCCACCGGAGTTGGAGCTCTTCTCCCAGGTGCGGACGCCGGCGAGGCAGGCCGTGGCGGCGCGGGAACCGAGGCGGCGGGGCGGCGAGAGGAGGCAGGCGACCGGCTCGGGCCCGGTCGAGCGCGGGGAGGGCCGGCGCTGGGCCTGCGTGCCCACGGTGGTGATGTGGGGCGGCTGCGCCACGTGGCGGCGCATGATTTGCGGTGGCGGTGATGTCCGGCATGGGCGGACGTTGTCCAGCCGCGCAGAGAGACGAGGGGGACTAGGTTAGGGTAGATTTGACCCGGAATTTCGGGGTGGGGTGCTCTTTTATAGGTAGAGGGAGCTAGGAAGCTCCAAATGAGGTGCGGTTTGCGGCCACGTGATCGTGATCGAATGCTCTAGATGATGGAAGGGGTTTAGGTGGGTTTTTGGGCCACTTTGGAAGGGTGTTGGGCTGCAACACACACGAGGCCTTTTCGGTCCCTCGGTTAACCGTTGGAGTATCAAACGAAGTCCAAATGACACGAAACTTGACAGGCGGTCTACTGGTAGTAAACCAAAGCCGCTTGGCAAGTCTCGGTCCAATCCGGAAAGGTGTAATGCCTGCACACGAAAAGAGGTAGAAAGGGACACCGGGTGACATAGGAGCGCCAGAATGCAAAACGGACAACGGGGAAAATGCTCGGATGCATGAGACAAACACGTATGCAAATGCAATGCACATGATGACATGATATGAGATGCATGAAAAAGACTAAACACATGGAGACAAAAACTCGACAACAAGGAAAATAAAATAACTTAGTGCCGGAAACGGCAAGAGTTGGAGTACAAATAAGGTAAATTACATCCGGGGTGTTACAACACTCCACCACTACGAAAGGATCTCATCCCGAGATCTAGGACTGGAAAAACTCTAGGTACTCAGAACGGATGTGGTCCTCGCATTCCCAGGTGCCTTCATGGTCGGAATATGTGACCACTTTACTTTGAGGAATTTGATTGACTTGTTGCGAGTCTTGCGCTCAGTTTCTTCAAGAATAGCAACGGGGTGCTCATGATAAGACAAGTCTTCTTGGAGATAAATGTCTTCGAAGTTGACGGTGTGGTCAGGAGTCTTGAAACACTTGCGGAGCTGAGAGACATGAAACACGTCGTGCACGTTTGCAAAGTTGGAGGGAAGCTCAAGTTGATAGGCGAGATCGCCTCTTTTGCTTAAGATCTTGAAAGGACCCACATATCTAGGGGCAAGCTTCCCTTTGATACCGAAGCGATGAGTACCTTTCATTGGAGAGACGCGGAGGTAGACATGGTCTCCGATCTCGAAAGCCAAGTCACGATGTTTGCTATCATAGTAACTCTTCTGGCGCGATTGCGCGGCTTTGAGATTATCGCGAATGACTTTGCACATCTCTTCTGCCTCTGTGATCAAGTCATTGCCAAGAAGTTGATGTTCACCAGTCTCTGACCAGTTAAGAGGAGTACGACACTTCCTGCCATAGAGAATTTCAAATGGGGCCTTGCCCGAACTCGCTTGAAAGCTATTGTTGTAGGAGAACTCGGCATATGGAAGACAATCTTCCCACTTCATACCGAAGGAGATGACACAAGCCTTGAGCATATCTTCAAGAATCTGATTTACTCGCTCGACTTGGCCACTAGTTTGAGGATGAAAAGCTGTGCTGAAACGGATGTTGGTGCCCATGGCCTTCTGAAAAGAATCCCAAAACTTAGAGGTGAAGATGCTGCCATGATCTGAAGATATCAACTGCAGAATGTCGTGCAGAGAGACAATCCGGGAGGTATATAGCTCTGCCAATTGAGCTGCTATGATAGATTCTTTGATAGGCAGAAAGTGAGCCACTTTAGTGAGTTTGTCGATGACAACAAAGATAGCATCATTGCCACGCTTGGACTTTGGAAATCCCGTCATGGAGTCCATCTCAATGTGGTCAAACTTCCATTCTGGAATGGCAAGAGGTTGGAGGAGACCAGCTGGTCATTGGTGTTCTGCTTTCACTCTTCTGAAGACATCACATTCATTCACGAACTGAGCAATCTCACGCTTCATTCGAGTCCACCAATACGACTGCTTGAGGTCATGGTACATCTTTGTACTTCCAGGGTGGATAGAGAGGAGTGAATTGTGAGCTTCTTTCATAATGACTTCACGAAGATCACCTTTAGGCACAACAATGCGATCCTCGAAGAATAGAGTATCCTTGTCATCAAGACGATAGCACTTGTACTTGGGTTGACTCTTGGCAATCCCAATCTTCACCTTCTTCACCATAGCATCAAGAAGTTGAGCCTCGCGAATCTGATCTTCCAAAGTAGGAGAGACTTGGAGGTTGGCGAGGAAACCTTGAGGAACAACTTGTAGATTGAGTTTGCGGAAAGCTTCACAAAGCTCGGGTTGGTAAGGCTTGAGAGTCAAACTGTTGCAGTAAGCCTTTTTGCTCAAAGCGTCAGCAATTACATTGGCCTTGCCCGGAGTATATTCGATACTTGGATTATACTCTTGAATCATTTCAACTCAACGAGTCTGCCTGAGGTTGAGATTAGGCTGAGTGAAGATGTACTTGAGACTCTTATGATTAGTGAAGATGTCCACTTTTCGTCACAATAAGAGATGTCTCCAAGTTAAAAGAGCATGAACAACTGCCGCCAACTCGAGGTCATGAGTGGGGTAGTTCTTTTCATTGGGCTTCAACTGGCAAGAGGTATAAGCCACAACTTTCTTCTCTTGCATCAACACTGCACCAAGACCTTGAAGGGAAGCATCACAGAAGACCTCAAACGGTTTGGATTCATCAGGAGGAGTCAAAACTGGAGCAGTGACTAATTTCTCTTTCAGGGTGTTGAAAGCGATGTCACATTCCGGAGACCAGACGTACTTCACATGCTTCTGGAGAAGGTTGGAAAGAGGCTTCGCGATCTTAGAGAAGTTCTCAACGAACCTTCGACAATAGCTTGCGAGCCCAAGGAAGCTGCAGAGTTGCTTCACGTTCTGAGGTGGTTCCCAATTCACAATTGCAGACACCTTCTCAGGATTCACCGCTATGCCCTTGACAGAGATGATATGCCCAAGGTAGAGAACCTCATCGAGCCAAAACTCGCACTTTGAAAACTTGGCATAGAACTGATGTTCTTTGAGCTTATCCAGCACCAAACGCAAGTGCTTGGCATGATCCTCCTTGTTCTTGGAAAAGACCAAAATGTCATCGAGGTAGACCAAGACGAAGTCATTTGTGTAGGGGTTGAAGATGAAGTTCATCATGCGAGAGAATGTTGGCGGAGCGTTGACGAGGCCGAAAGACATGACAGTGTATTCATATGAACCATAGCTTGTTCTGAATGCTGTCTTGGGGATATCCTCTTCACGAATGCGAATCTGATGATAGCCCATACGGAGATCAAGCTTGGAGAATACTTGAGCACCTTTGAGTTGTTCAAACAGCTCATTGATGTTGGGAAGTGGGTACTTGTTCTTTATAGTCTTCTTGTTCAATGGACGGTAGTCGACACAGAGTCGGTCTGTTCCATCCTTCTTCTTCACAAAAAGAACTCCACAACCCCACGGAGAAGAACTTGGTCGGATGAGACCCATTCGCTCTTTAATATCGAGTTGCTTCTTCAGCTCCTTCAACTCTTCAGGTCCAAGCTTGTAAGGACGTTTGCAAACAGGTTCCGTGCCAGGCTCAAGATCGATGACGAATTCAACTGGCCGGTGCGAAGGCATTCCTGGAAGCTCTTCTGGAAAGACGTCTTGATATTCGCAAATGACTGGAATTTGAGAAATGGCATCCAGCTCACCCTTCTCATTGAGAGAAAACAAACGGATGGTATCATCCCTTGCGGCAAAGACAATTACATCCTCAGACGAATGAGTCAATTGAATCTGCCTGGCAGCACAATCAAGCTGAGCCTTGTGCTTAGAAAGCCAGTCCATTCCAAGAATAAGATCAATATCCGAGTTACGAAGGACCATTGGAGAAGAAAGAAACTTATAGTCGCCCAACATGATAGTAACATCTGGAACCTCCAAACTGGCACTCAAACGTTTGCCAGGAGAAACGATATCCGTTGATTTGCTCAAATGAGAAGAAACGAATTCATTCTTGGCAAAAAATGGCTTTGACATGAAACAATGCGATGCACCATTATCAAAAAGAACTTTTGCAGGAACATCGTTAACAGGAAGATTACCCATGATGACATCTGACGAGTCCTCTGCCTGAGCTGCGTTCAACAAGTTGAACTTGGCATGCTTGGGGTTATGCTTGACCACTGCATTGCTAGCAGATCTCACATGAGGAGGAGGAAGATGCCTCTGATTGAAGCATTTGTTGGCATAGTGACCCTTCTATTGGCACTTGTTGCACGTGACCTCCGAGAGTGGACGGTGATACGGAGCACTTGATCTTCGAGCTTGAGCCGAAGTCTTGTTCTGAAAGCCTGGGTTGGGTGGGTGGGAATATCCATTGCCACCTTTGCTCTTCTGCTGATAAGGCTGACGGAACGGAGGAGGACGCAACCAATACTTTTGCTGCTTAGCCACTTGAGTTGAGGAAGAAGGAGTTGCATCTCTGACTCGCTTCTTGGAAGCATCGCACTTCAGTTGGGCAGCCTCTTGCTTCATTGCCATGTTGTAAAACTCATCATACTTCTTGAGCTCAAAAAGGACGAGAGAAAGTTGGAGATCTTCTCTGAGACCACCCCTAAACTGATATATCATGCTCTTCTTGTCAGGGACGTCGTGCTTGGAGAAATGAGCGAGCCTCTGGAACAGAATGTTATACTGGTAAACAGACAAGCTGCCTTGCTTCAGGTTGCGGAATTCCTCACGCTTGCTTTCAACAACACTCTGAGGAATGTGATGAGCTTTGAAGTCTTGACGGAATTCATCCAAGGTAATCACACGGCCTCCCCTGGAATCTTTGTATTGCTGAAACCATTCTGCATCTTGGTCTTTGAGTTGGAAGGAGGCAAACTTGACAAAGTCCTCAGGCCTGACATTGCTCCACTAGAAATGCTTGCATATATCCACGAGCCAATCATCAGCGTCCGAGGCCTTGACATAGTCGCTGAAGGTCTTTGGCTGGTTAGCGAGGAACTGGTTGAGTGTAGCAAACTGATTTTGATTGTTGCCATGGCCATGATTCCCTTGGTTGCGCTCTTGCAGAATTTGCATGATTAGCTGCGTGTTTGCATTGGTAGTGGCCATCACAGCTTGCCATGCCTCCGGAGGTGGAGGTGGTGGTGGCTGATCCTGATTCTGATTCTGACCCTTAGCAGGAGCCATCCTGAAGAGGGTGACATCCGTTAGCATCTTGACAGACAAATGTTCAAGCTGAATCAAATGGATAGAAATTGCAACTTATAGTCTTCACATCCAAACAAAATGAATGAATGAATTCCAATTGAAATGGTCACATTTCCATAAATTGAGAAGCCACTTAGATAGAGGTAGAAGAATAAAACAAGAAGGTACGGACAAGAACAAATACTCGGTGAGGATTACCCAATCCCAAACCAAATATCCGCGGAAGAAGAACTAGAGCTACAAGAATTCCCACCTATGAAACTCCCGAACCTTTCCGGTTATGCAATCAGGTGTTGGGGATACAGGGGAAGCATAATATCTCACCCAAAGCTAGCAAATCCTACATCCTGCTGTATCCATCCTTCAACACATAACCAAGAAAACTTCGGAAATCATTTACCTCAACCTTCGAAAAGCATCCGTTATACAAGTTATGGCAATACTCCCGAACTCCCGCCCCAGTACTGGGTGGCGTCGAGGTTATCTCACCAATAACTGCATAAAAGAGATTTTCGATGTCGGCGAAACTCAGGTATTCCAGAATCTCAACGATAAAATTGTGACGACAACACCTCGGAGCTCAACTCCCCGGGACAGTGCCACAACCCCTAAATGTCAGGAGGCACCAAGAACAATGTTCTCGTCACAAAACCATCAGAACGATTCCAAGATACCCGCGTGATCCTAAATTTTTTTAGTGAAATTTGAGAAGAGAAGAGTCAAAACTCTACGTCAGGATGCCTTACAAGAGCGACGAAGGGACTGAGGAGTAAAAAGAATTCCTAACTCTCTGATATATATAATTCCTAAATGACTCAAAACATTTTTCTAGAGCCAACAACGCCAATGATTCGATCAAGCAGGGGGCTCCTAAGGTCGGGGAAGGCTCTGATTACCAACTTGTAATGCCCTCAATGCGGCTATATCTCCCACGTGTCGAAGCATGACTTAGAGGCATAACCGCATTGAAAGCAATGTCGCAAGTGAGGTAATCTTCACAACATCCCTTGTAAATAAATAAAGAGGAAAAGATACATAGTTGGCTTACACTCGCCACGTCACACAAATACATAAATAAGTCATTACATTCATCCAATACACTCAAGGTCCGACTACGGAACCAAAATAAAGATCAACCCCCAAATGCGACAAAGTCCCTGGTCGCCCCAACTGGGCACCACTACTGATCATATGGTAAAGACACGTAGTAACGATGAGAGTCTTCATTGAACTCCCACTTGAGCTCGGTCATATCATCTGGAGCGGTATCATCGGTCCCTGCATCTGGTTTGGAAGTAATCTGTGAGTCACAAGGACTCAGCAAACTCAGACCCTCGCGATCAAGACTATTTAAGCTTATAGGTAAGGTAAAGGTATGATGTGGAGCTGCAGCAAGCGACTAGCATATATGGTGGCTAACATACGCAAATGAGAGAGAGAAGAGGAGGCAAAAGCACGGTCGAACAACTATGATCAAGTAGTGATCCTAGAACAACCTACATCAAGCATTACTCCAACACCGTGTTCACTTCCCGGACTCCGCCGAGAAGAGACCATCACGGTTACACACGCGGTTGGTGCATTTTAATTAAGTTAAGTTCAAGTCTTCTACAACTGGACATTAACAAATTCCCATCTGCCCATAACTGCGGGCACGGCTTTCGAAATTTCAAATCCCTGCAGGGGAGTCCCAACTTAGCCCATCACAAGCTCTCACGGTCAATGAAGGATATTCCTTCTCCCAAGACAATCCGATCAGACTCGGCATCCCGGTTACAAGACATCCTCGACAATGGTAAAACAAGTCCAGCAACACCGCCCGAATGTGCCAACAAATCCCGATAGGAGCTGCACATATCTCGTTCTCAGGGCACACTCAGATAGGTCAAGCTATGAGTAAAACCAGCCCTCGAGTTGCCCCGAGGTGGCCCCACAGGTTGCCCAGTTCGGACCAACACTCAGATGAGCACTGGCCCAGGGGGGGTTTAATAAAGATGACCCTTGGGCTCCGGAAACCCAAGGGAAAAAGAGGCTAGGCGGCAAATGGTAAAACCAAGGTTGGGCATTGCTGGAGGAGTTTTATTCAAGGCGAACTATCAAGGGGTTCCCATTATAACCCAACCGTGTAAGGAACGCAAAATCCGGGAACATAACACCGATATGACGGAAACTAGGGCGGCAAGAGTGGAACAAAACACCCGGCATAAGGCCGAGCCTTCCACCCTTTACCAAGTATATAGGTGCATTAAGATAAACAAGATAATATGGTGATATCCCAACAATAAACATGTTCCAACAAGGAACGATCTCCAATCTTCACCTGCAACTAGCAACGCTATAAGAGGGGCTGAGCAAAGCGGTAACATAGCCAAACAACGGTTTGCTAGGACAAGGTGGGTTAGAGGTTTGACATGGAAATATAGGAGGCATGATAAGCAAGTGGTAGGTATCGTAGCATAGGCATAGCAAAAGAGCGAGCATATAGCAAGCAAAGATAGAAGTGATTTAGAGGGTATGGTCATCTTGCCTGCAAAGTTCTCAGAGTTGCCTTGATCCTCGTAAGCGAACTCAACGGGCTCCTCGTTCACGTACTCGTCTCCCGGCTCTACCCAAACAAGAACAACAAGCACAAAGGAACACAATCAACCACGTGCAATGCTCAAGCAACATCATGCAAAACATGGTATGATATGCGGGATGCGATATGTGATGCGTATGACAGATTTGCAAAGGAATGATTGAACCTGGCCTCAACTTAGAAATCCAAGAGTTCCACTAGAAAGTTGAGTTGATTTCGGTCAAAATCGATATAAAGATCACCAGAATCGGATGCACGGTTTGGAAATGGCAAGCAAAACAAATATGGCACCGGTCTGCGATAAGTAGCAAGCAGCCTCCCAAAGGCATCAAGAACAACATGCTACAGCACTCTAACATAGCAACACAGTACATGGCAGGGATCCACTCATGAATCTTGACAAAAGATGAACACTGAGCTACGACTAATTCACTCAATAACAAGCTCAAACAAGCATGGCAAAAGTGCAAAAGATAACAGGTTTCAGACTTAGTGAAATTAACAAGTCAAGAATTTATCATCAGGAAGCAATGTTTAGAGCACGATAACTACATGTTACAGGAACATCTCATGGCAAATCAAGGCATGGCATGAAGCTACTCTAAGCATATAAAAAAAGTCCCTTAGTGACCATGAGCCAAAAGGGATCAGAAAATACAATTGCAAGCATGTGAACATAGCAAAAACATAAACATATTCAGACTTAGTGAAAATCTGGAGCATGCAAAACAGACTAACAAGTAGGCATGTTTACGAGCTCAATGCACTCACTACGAGGCATTGCATGATAATTTAAGCATACACCCAGCAAATAGACATGGCAAGAACAACAACATTGCAGGCACGGATCAACAACAATAAGCTCTGCAAAATTGCTAACCATGTTAACAATCTGCCAGGAACATTTTATAGCAAAAGTAGAGCTCGATTGACTCAATCTAGGCTGCTCCATAATTGCAACCAAAGACATGGATGGATAGAGCACAACATTATCTACAAAACATCCTTACTGATCATGCCCAAAAGATGCACGGATCACTAGGAAACAACATGAACATATGGCATAAAAACAAAAACAAGACATGGCATTGATCATGCCCAAAAGATGCACGGATCCCTGAAATCAGCATCATTGAGTAAGCTACTTTGCATGCTTGTGCTAGTCACCACAAAGATCACAAAAATACATGGTATACACCTCTGTAAAGATGACATGGCATTCTACAAAACAAATGTAGAGCTCAGGATCATAGCATGCACACATTAATCATGGCAAAAATGACAAAAGGGCATTTGCTGAAACAGATCTGAAACTATCATCACATAGCCCTCTTCCAAAAGCATTTCGGGCATTAAGATGAGCTCAAATGAAAATGATGCAATGAGATGAAATGATGTACTCGTCGAGACGAACATTTTGGTATGCTACACGCACGAATCGGAGCTACGGATGCAGATTTATGACATGTCAAAGTATGCAAAAATGCTAGGGTTTCGGGGATAAAAGTCAACCGAGAGGGGAGATCTCAGAATTGGATCCGGTCTTGCACATGGCTCGAGGTTCGCCGGAGATCGCTGAAGCTGCCGGAGTCGGACTTGGGGACCGCTGGAGTTCGGCCGGAGTAGGAGGAAGAGGTGGGGAGCTCGGATCCGGCGCGGGCGGAGGAGGTTGACGGCGGGGGCGGCGACCACGACGCGGGGCGGCGTGCAGGGGCGCCGGCGACGGGGTCCGCCGAAGTTGGAGCTCCTCTCCCAGGGGTGGACGCCGGCGAGGCAGGCCGCGGCAGCGCGGGAACTGAGGTGGCGGGGCGGCGAGAGGAGGCAGGCGACCGGCTCGGGCCCGGTCGAGCGCAGGGAGGGCCGGCGCTGGGCCTGCGGGCCTGCGGCGGCGATGTGGGGCGGCTGCACCACGTGGCGGCGCACGATTTGCGGCGGCGGTGATGTCCGGCGCGGGCGGACATTGTCCAGCCGTGCAGAGAGACGAGGGGGACTAGGTTAGGGTAGATTTGACCCGGAATTTCGGGGGTGGGGTGCTCTTTTATAGGTAGAGGGAGCTAGGAAGCTCCAAATGAGGTGCGGTTTGTGGCCACACGATCGTGATCGAACGCTCTAGATTATGGAAGGGGTTTAGGTGGGTTTTTGGGCCACTTTGGAAGGGTGTTGGGCTGCAATACACACGAGGCCTTTTCGGTCTCTCGGTTAACCGTTGGAGTATCAAACGAAGTCCAAATGGCACGAAACTTGACAGGCGGTCTACTGGTAGTAAACCAAAGCCGCTTGGAAAGTCTCGGTCCAATCCGGAAATGTGTAACGCCCGCACACGAAAAGAGGTAGAAAGGGACACCGGGTGACATAGGAGCGCCGGAATGCAAAATGGACAACGGGGAAAATGTTCGGATGCATGAGACGAACACGTATGCAAATGCAATGCACATGATGACATGATATGAGATGCATGACAAAGACTAAACACATGGAGACAAAAACCCGACAACGAGGAAAATAAAATAACTTAGTGCCGGAAAAGGCAAGAGTTGGAGTACAAATAAGGTAAATTACATCCGGGGTGTTACATCACGTGATCCAAATCAACTAAACCATGTCCGATCATCACGTGAGATGGAGTAGTTTCAATGGTGAACATCACTATGTTGATCATATCTACTATATGATTCACGCTCGACCTTTCGGTCTCCGCGTTCCGAGGCCATATCTGTTATATGCTAGGCTCGTCAAGTTTAACCTGAGTATTCCGCGTGTGCAACTATTTTGCACCCGTTGTATTTGAACGTAGAGCCTGTCACACCCGATCATCACGTGGTGTCTCAGCATGAAGAACTTTCGCAATGGTGCATACTCATGGAGAACACTTATACCTTGATAATTTAGTGAGAGTTCATCTTATAAAGCTACCGCCGAACTAAGCAAAATAAGATGTATAAAAGATAAACATCACATGCAATCAAAATATGTGACATGATATGGCCATCATCATCGTGTGCCTTTGATCTCCATCTCCAAAGCATCGTCATGATTTCCATCGTCACCGGCATGACACCATGATCTCCATCATCTTGATCTATATCAATGTGTCGTCACATGGTCGTCTCGCCAACAATTGCTCTTGCAACTATTGCTATCGCATAGCGATAAAGTAAAGCAATTATTTGGTGCTTGCATCTTATGCAATAGAGAGACAACCATAAGGCTTTTGCCAGTTGCCGATAACTTCAACAAAACATGATCATCTTATACAACAACTTATATCTCATCACATCTTGACCATATCACATCACAACATGCCCTGCAAAAACAAGTTAGACGTCCTCTACTTTGTTGTTGCAAGTTTTTACATGGCTGCTACGGGCTGAGCAAGAACCATTCTTACCTACGCATCAAAACCACAACGATAGTTTGTCAAGTTGGTGCTGTTTTAACCTTCGCAAGGACCGGGCATAGCCACACTTGGTTCAACTAAAGTTGGAGAAACTGACACCCGCCAGCCACCTGTGTGCAAAGCACGTAAGTAGAACCAGTCTCGCGTAAGCATACGCGTAATGTCGGTCCGGGCCGCTTCATCCAACAATACCGCCGAACCAAAGTATGACATGCTGGTAAGAAGCATGACTTATATCGCCCACAACTCACTTGTGTTCTACTCGTGCATATGACATCTACGCATAAAATCTGGCTCGGATGCCACTGTTGGGAACGTAGTAATTTCAAAAAATTTCCTACGCACACGCAAGATCATGGTGATGCATAGCAACGAGAGGGGAGAGTGTTGTCAACCTACCCTCGTAGACCGCGGAAGCATTAGCACAACGCGGTTGATGTAGTCGTACGTCTTCACAATCCGACCGATCAAGTACCGAACGTACGATACCTCCGAGTTCAGCACATGTTCAGCCCGATGACGTCCCTCGAACTCCGATCCAGCCGAGTGTTGAGGGAGAGTTTCATCAGCACGACGGCGTGGTGATGATGTTGATGTTCTACCGACGCAGGGCTTCGCCTAAGCACCGCTACAGTATTATCGAGGTGGACTATGGTGGAGGGGGGCACCGCACACGGCTAAAAGATCAACTTGATCAATTGTTGTGTCTCTAGGGTGCCCCCCTGCCCCTGTATATAAAGGAGCAAGGGGGGGTGCGGCCGGCCAGGGCATAGGCGCGCTAGGAGGAGTCCTACTCCCACCGGGAATAGGACTCCCCCCCTTTCCTAGTTGGATTAGGACTTGGGAGGGGGAAGAAGGAAAGATGGGGGCTGGCCCCCCTTGCCCTAAACCAATTCGGTTTGGGCCTTGGGGGGTGCGCTCCACACTTCCTTAGCTTCCCTCCTTTTCCACTAAGGCCCGTGTAGGCCCATTAAGCCCCCGGGGGGTTCCGGTAACCTCCCGGTAATCCGGTAAAATCCCGATTTCACCCGGAACACTTCCGATATCCAAACATAGGCTTCCAATATATCAATCTTCATGTATCAAACATTTCGAGACTCCTCGTCATGTCCGTGATCACATCCGGGACTCCGGACAACCTTCGGTACATCAAAACATAAAACTCATAATATAAGTATCATCGTAGCGTTAAGCGTGCGGACCCTACGGGTTCGAGAACTATGTAGACATGACCGAGACTTGTCTCCGGTCAATAACCAATAGCGGAACCTGGATGCTCATATTGGTTCCTACATATTCTACGAAGATCTTTATCGGTCAGACCGCATAACAAAATACGTTGTTCCCTTTGTCATCAGTATGTTACTTGCCCGAGATTCGATCGTCGGTATCTCAATACCTAGTTCAATCTCGTTACCGGCAAGTCTCTTTACTCGTTATGTAATACATCATCCCGCAACTAACTCATTAGTTAGAATGCTTGCAAGGCTTAAGTGATGTGCATTACCGAGTGGGCCCAAAGATACCTCTCCGACAATCGAAGTGACAAATCCTAATCTCGAAACAGGCCAACCCAACAAGTACCTTCGGAGACACCTGTAGAGGACCTTTATAATCACCTAGTTACGTTGTGATGTTTGGTGGCACACAAAGTGTTCCTCCGGTAAACGGGAGTTGCATAATCTCATAGTCATAGGAACATGTATAAGCCATGAACAAAGCAATAGCAACATACTAAACGATCGTGTGCTAAGCTAACGGAATGGGTCAAGTCAATCACATCATTCTCCTAATGATGTGATCTCATTAATCAAATGACAACTCTTTGTCTATGGTTAGGAAACTTAACCATCTCTGATCAATGAGCTAGTCAAGTAGAGGCATACTAGTGACATACTGTTTGTCTATGCATTCACACATGTATTATGTTTCCGGTTAATACAATTCTAGCATGAATAATAAACATTTACCATGAAATAAGGAAATAAATAATAACTTTATTATTGCCTCTAGGGCATATTTCCTTCAATGTGACCTGGGCCGGACTGATGGGCTGTGAATATACAAGATAGAAGGCCTTCCCCCTTGTCCGGATGGGACTCTCCCATGCGTGGATGGCAAGCTTAGCGTACGGATGTGTAGTTTCCTTTCTCTATAAACCAACTAAGTACAACCCTAGGCCCCTCCGGTGTCTATATAAACCGGAGGGGTTAGTCCGTAGAGGCTAAGACAAATCATACAGGCTAGACATCTAGGGTTTAGCCATTATGATTTCAAGATAGATCAACTATTGTAACCCCTATACTCATCAAAGTCAATCAAGCAGGAAGTAGGGTATTACCTCCATTAAGAGGGCCCGAACCTGGGTAAACATCGTGTCCCTGCCTCATGTTACCTTCGATCCTCAGATGCACAGTTCGGGACCCCCTACCCGAGATCTGTCGGTTTTGACATTGATAACCCACAAATATAGGGGATCGCAACAGTTTTTGAGGGTAGAGTATTCAAACCAAATTTATAGATTCGACACAAGGGGAGCCATGAATATATTTTTTAGGGAAGGAGACAAAGAATATTTGTAAGTATTAGTAGTTGAGTTGTAATTCAACCACACCTGGAGATTAAATATCTGTAGCAAAGAGATCAGTAGCACAGTAATATGGTAATTTTGATAGCATTGGTAACAATAGCAGTGGTAACGGTAACAAGAGTAACAGTTTGGTAGGAATTGCAATAGTAGCAATATCGATAGTAATGTAGCTACAACAATATATGGAAAATCCGTAGGCATTGGATCAGTGAATTCATTGGAAGATATTCATCATATACAGTCATAACCTAGGGCAAAACAGAACTAGCTCCAGTTCCTAAATATAATGTAGGCATGTACTCCGTAAATAGTCATACATGCTTATGGAAAAGAACTTGCATGACATCTTTTGTCCTACCCTCCCATGGCAGCGGGGTCCATAAGGAAACTAAGGGATATTAAGGCCTCCTTTTAATAGAGAACCAGAACAAAGCATTAACACATGGTGAATACATGAACTCCTCAAACTACGGTCATCACCGGAAAGTATCCCAATTACTTTCACACTGGGATTTACAGATCATAACACGTAATAGGTGAATATGACTTGCAAGATCGGATCTAGAACATAGATATAATGGTGAAAACATAAATGGTTCAGATCTGAAATCATGGCACTTGGGCCCTAGTGACAAGCATTAAGCATAGCAAATTCATAATAACATCAATTTCAGAACATAGTGGATACTAGGGATCAAGCCATAACAAAACTAACTCGATTACATATGAATCTCCTCCAACTCTTCACTGACCAGTGAGCCTACAAAGAAATTACTCACTCTCGGTGAGGAGCATCATGGAATTGGTGATGATGAAGACCGAAGATCCCCCTCTCCGGAGCCCCGAACGGGCTCCAAATCTGGCCTCCCGATGAAGAACAGGTGGTGGTGGCGGCTTTGTGTCATGAAACGCGATGAAACTTCCTCTCCTATTTTTTCTCCAAAAAATAGGTATTTATGGAGTTGGAATTAGGTTCAAGGGGGGCCATGAGGTGACCACAACCCACCAAGGCGCGCCCTGGTGTATCGTGGCCAGCCAGGGCACCCCCTTTGGTGGTTCTTGGTTCCAGTATTTTTTATTTATTCTGAAATAATTCTCCAAAAAGTTCCGTCTAAATCCGAGAACTTTTATTTTTGCACAAAAACAACACCATGGTAGTTCTGCTGAAAACAAAGTCAGTCCAGGTTAGTTTCATTCAAATCATGCAAATTAGAGTCCAAAACAAACACAAAAGCGTTAGGAAAAGTAGATACGATGGAGACGTATCAACTCCCCCAAGCTTAAACATTTGCTTGTCCTCAAGCAATTCAGTTGATATCTAAAAGTGATAAAGAAAAAAAATACGAACTATTTTGTTCTTGTTTACATAAATAAGCTTAAGTGGCACCCAGGTTTTCAGCAAAGATAATGACTAACCATGTCAACAATAACTCTTAGAAATTATATTAACTCATATCAATAGTATGATCAACTAGAGAGCAATAATAAGGTATATCAAATGCCACCACTTTTGTTAAAATAATCATGATATAATATGGCAACAGTGGTATCTCGCTAGCCCTTTCTGAGACCGCAAAACATAAATGCAGAGCACCTCCAAAGTTCAAGCAGCGACTAAACATTGTAATTCATGGTAGAAAAGATCTAGTCATGATGCATTCAAACATTAACTATATACAATGCATGAGGATGAAAATAGTGCTCTCAGGTCTGGCGCTTGTTTTAGAAGGTGATGACTCAACATAAAATTAAATAGATAGTCCCTTCGCAGAGGGGAGCAGGGATTTGCAAAGGTGCCAGAGCTTAAAGCTTAAAACAGAGATAAATATAATTTTGGGAGGTGCACCCTTCCTGTCAACATTACGACCAAGAGTTATCATCATCTTCCATGCTAAACATATTAGCGGTGGTTCCCAAGTAGTAAAAGTAAAGGTTTACCCCCCTCCACCAACAAACACACTCCATGGCTAGCCGAATCCATGGGTACCGTCCATACCAACAGTAGTCCTGGGGGAGTTTTGTTTAATTATTTGCAATTTTTGAATTCGGGATTGGGCATGTAACATCCCAAATTTTCAATTTGGAATGCTATACATTAGATCATAAATGCATATCATTTTTTTTTGCTTTTGGTTTTGATCCTAGAAACTCTACGCAACTCAAGGACCCATGGAGAGAGTTGGGGATTTCGTTATTTTCATATTTGAGTTTTCTCAAATTTTGAGAATAGGATCATTTGATTTTATTTATTTTATCATCAATTATTTCTATTAAAAAATATGAGAGAGGGAATAAAATGACTTTCCCAAAATAAAGAAATATTGAGGATTTAATAATAAAATCAAATAGGATTTTATTTCGGAGTTTTTCATTATTTTATTTGAATTTAGGAAAAATGTGCGTTTTTCAAAATTGCATTTAGGCCCCAAATAAATGTTCACCTTGTGCGGCTTGATTTTAGAAGCCCGGGAAAATTTATTTCGGGATTTTTGGAGTCCGTTTAGTATTTATTTTTATTTTTCTTCTGCGCGTAATTATTTAAAAAAAACGAACCGACCTAACGGGCCGTGTCCGACTAGGACTCCGGCCCGACTAGGCTATATAAGCCGGGGGAGGAGGCCCAGCCTAAATCCTAAGTCGCCCCAGCCCCAGCGCCGCGCCGCCGCCGCCCCACCGCGCCGCCGCCGCCGCCCCGCCGCCGCCGGACGCCGCCGCCGCCGCACGCCGCTCGAGGTTCGCCGCGCCTCGTTTTCCACGCCGGTTTTTTTATTTTTTTTGAAAAACCGTTCGGTTTTTCCGTCGGTTTTTTAGTTTTGGTTTTTTTAAATATATCGGTTTTTCCGATTTATTTAAATAGCGAGCGTTCGTCCGTTCGTCCGTTCTAACGAACGTTCATTGTTTTTCTTTTTCCTTGGATTTAACCCGCGATTTTTCTGATCGTGATTCGTGATCCGATTTTCTTTTTAGTATAACTTTTTGCTCGTTTATCGGTATTAGGCGATTCAAGCGCCTGGAGTTTCGTCTCGAAACCCTCTATCCGTTTAACCAACTTAAACAAGTTTTTGCTACTGTAAATTTTGCCTTAGATCCAGATTAGTAGAACGAAGTTGTTTTCTTTCGCCGTTTGACTTTCGTTGCTTCGTTCGATTTGATTCTTTTTGCAAACGGGAGTTCTTAAGTTGAACCTTCTGGTTAGATCTCTTATTTGACTTTTACCTGTGCTTTAGATGAGTACTTAATGTATGCTTGTTTGTTTGTCTGCGATAGAATACCCGGAGTGCGCCGCATGTTACTTCGAATCGCTAGGTTTCCCGGATCATCAGCAAGGCAAGTAACACTTTGATCATACCTTTCCTACTTCCTAGTTTTATTTCATTAGATCAATCCTCACACGTTGCATGATTAGGATCTAATTAAATTGTGGGATGGGAAATAGTTGAGGTAGTACCTATTACCTGTTTATTATCAAACCTTTGGGAGTTACTTCTACGTTTGCTTATTATGCCATGCTATGCTAGTAGACGTGGATTGGGTGAGTGATATCCATGACAGATGTGAGTTTGTTAATTAATGGTTTATCTAAGGTGGCAACTTAAACACACATCTGGGTGGATTGAGGCACCTGGGTATTCCAGGACTTGCCTGTTTTCTTTTGGACCGCCACCCAGGCTCAAAGGGATCATGAGACTATTCATACTAGAAACTTCCGTGTGCAGCCACAAGATATTATGGGCTCTAGCATAGTTGACTAAGTCGTGCGAACTCTTATAGTGGTAGACTAGCAGATGTAGGGGATGTAGGTGGTACGGTCTACCCGATCGTAAGGTGCTAGCACTTCTGAAAGACTATGTCTCGGTCATCCGTCTTCTCAAACACCATGTAGTGCGAGAAACCAAACGGAGGCGATCGAGTCTTGTGGGGAAAAGTGCGCAAACCTCTGCAGAGTGTAATAAACTAATCATGGTTAGCTGTGTCCCCGGTTATGGACATCTTGAGTATCTAGTACCTGGATTATCATGTGAATCTCCACATGTTACCCTAGATTAATTTTGTTGGGCTTTGTTTAAAGATGATGCTTAATTGGGATTGAGAATGCTGTCAACCATTCTCAATGTTTAACAACTACCATGATAGTTAAATAAATTTATTCCTTTGAAGTAGGGGAAAATTGGCTTTACGCAAAACGGTAACCATAGAGCTTTCCACCAGCCAAATATGCATATAGTATAGCTGTTTCATTCCATTACTCTCTATGTGTTACCTTACCAGCATATTCCATGTGCCGACCCGTTTCGGGCTGCAACGTTAATGTTGCAGACTTTTCAGACGACGATTAAGGAGTTTTTAGGTCGTGGTTCTATACTCAATGATGCCGTTGGAGTTGATGGACTCACTTATCTTCCAAGCCTTCCGCTGTTATCGTTATTAGATGGCCTTAAGCCATAGTTATTGTAATAAGTTCTCTATGGAGACACTCGATGTAATAAGTGTGTGATTGCTACTCTGTTATAAATCCTCCGAGTACTATGTGGTGTCAGCATTACTGATCCAGGGATGACACCGGAGCACAGAGATCAGACTGTTTGAGGTCTGGTCGCTACAGGGCATCCCTATTACCGCCCCTCTCGTGCAAGGACGAGTGAATAAACACTCATCATGAGAATAATCTGCTTAGTATGGAAGATACTGACCGCCCCCTGTCACTCCATGAGCGGTGCAGGCACACAAAACAGATGTTCATTTGAAAATTTAGAGGTGGCACATGCAAATTTACTTGGAACGACAGGGTAATACCGCATATAGGTAGATGTAGTGGACTCATCTGGAATAACTTTGGTTTAAGGATTTTGATGCACAAGCAGTATTTCCGCTTAGTACAGGCGAATGCTAGCAGATAGGTTGACAAGCGGCTAGCTAGAGAGCGAAAACGGTCATGAACATGCGTTATGCATAATTAGCATTGAAAACTAGCATGAGTAGGATATGAACACCATGAACATAAATAACATAGATGCTATGTTGGTTTTGATTCGACTACATGCATGAACATGTGCCAAGTCAAGCCACTTGAAACATTCAGAGGAGGATACCATATCATCATACTACATCACAATCATTTTAATGCATGTTGACATCCAAGATAAATAATTATCCACTCCTAGCTACTTAAGCATGGCATGAGAAACTATAATATCTAATTGTCATTGCAAACATGTTTGATCATAATATGCTGAATCATGTATACTAGGTTAAAAATATTTACAAAAAAACAAGTTGAGTTCATACCCGCTTCTCTCTGCCACAGTCACTTCATCAAATATCGTCATTATTGAAGGTAATATGCCCTAGAGGCAATAATAAAGTTGTTATTTATATTTCCTTATATCATGATAAATGTTTATTATTCATGCTAGAGTTGTATTAACCGGAAACTTAGTACATGTGTGAATACATAGACAAAACAGAGTGTCCCTGGTATGCCTCTACTTGACTAGCTCGTTAATCAAAGATGGTTAAGTTTCCTAACCATAGACATGTGTTGTCATTTGATAAACGGGATCACATCATTAGAGAATGATGTGATGGACAAGACCCATCTGTTAGCTTAGCATTATGATTGTTTAGTTTTATTGCTATTGCTTTCTTGATGACTTATACATATTCCTTTGACTATGATATTATGCAAATCCCAAATACTGGAGGAACACTTTGCGGGCTATCAAACGTCACAACGTAACTGGGTGATTATAAAGATGCTCTACAGGTGTCTCCGATGGTGTTTGTTGAGTTGGCATAGATAAAGATTAGGATTTGTCACTCCGAGTATCGGAGAGGTATCTCTGGGCCCTCTTGGTAATGCACATCACTATAAGCCTTGCAACCAATGTGACTAATGAGTTAGTTGGGGGATGATGCATTACAGAACGAGTAAAGAGACTTGCTAGTAACGAGATTGAACTAGGTATTATGATACCGACGATCGAATCTCGGGCAAGTAACATATCAATGACAAAGGCAATGACGTATGTTGTTATGCGGTTTGACCGATAAAGATCTTCATAGAATATGTAGAATCCAATATGAGCATCCATGTTCCGCTATTGGTTATTGACCAGAGATGTGTCTCGGTCATGTCTACATAGTTCTCGGACCCGTAGGGTCCGCACGCTTAACGTACAATGACGATTTGTATTATGAGTTATGTGTTTTGGTGATCAAAGTTTGTTTGGAGTCCCGGATGAGATCACGGACATGACGAGGAGTCTCAAAATGGTCGAGAGGTAAAGATTGATATACTGGATAGAGGTATTCAGACACCGGAAAGGTTTCAGGATGTTTCAGATATTTATCGGGGAATCAAGGGGTTACCGAAACCTCCCGGGGAAGTTATGGGCCTTAATAGGCCATAAGGAAGTAGGAGAGGGCAGCCGTAGGGTGGCGCCCCCAAGGGAGTCCGAATTGGACTAGGGGGAGGGGGCGTGGCCCCCTCTTTCCTCTCCCTCTCCATCTCCTTCCCTCTTTCCCCCTCTTGGAATAGGAAAGGGAGTCCAACTAGGATTGGGAATCCTAGTTGGGCACCCCCTTGGCGCGCCCCCTCATGGACATTGGGATCCTCCCTCTCCTCCTTTATATACGGGGGCAGGGGCACCGCAAAGGCAAATCAATATTCCCTTAGCCGTGTGCGGTGCCCCCCTCCACAGTTTTCTACCTCGGTCATATTGTCGTAGTGCTTAGGCAAAGCCCTATGTGAATCACATCACCAACACCGTCGCCACGCCATTGTGCTGACAAAACTCTCCCTCGACCCTCTACTGGATCAAGAGCTCGAGGGACGTCATCATGCTGAACGTGTGCTGAACACGGAGGTGCCGTGCATTCGGTACTTGGATTGGTTGGATCGTGAAGATGTTCGACTACATCAACCGCATTAACATAACGCTTCTGCTTTCGGTCTATGAGGGTACGTGGACACACTTTCCCCTCTCGTTGCTATGCATCTCCTAGATAGATCCTCTGTGATCTTAGGATTTTTTTTGAATTACTACATTACTCAACAGTGGTAACAGAGCCAGGTCTATGCGTAGATGATATGCATGAGTAGAACACAAAGAGTTGTGGGCGATAATAGTAATACTGCTTAACACCAACATCTTACTTTGATTCGGCGGTATTATTGGATGAAGTGGCCCGGACCGACATTACATGACCGCATTCATGAGAATATTTCTACCGACGTGCTTTGCACATAGGTGGCTGGCGGGTGTCTGTTTCTCCAACTTTAGTCGAATCAAGTTTGACTATGGTCGGTCCTTGTTGAAGGTTAAAACAACACACTTGATGAAAAATCATTGTGGTTTTGATGCGTAGGTAAGAATGGTTCTTGCTAGAATCCCATAGCAGCCACGTAAAACTTGCAACAACAAAGTAGAGAATGTCTAACTTGTTTTTGCAGGGCATGTTGTGATGTGATATGGTCAAGATGTGATGAGATATAAATTGTTGTATGAGATGATCATGCTTTGTAGAAGTTATCGGCAACTGGCAGGAGCCTTATGGTTGTTGCCTTATTGTATGAAATGCAATCGCCATGTAATTTCTTTACTTTATCACTGAGCAGTAGCGATAGTCGTAGAAGCAATAGTTAGCGAGACGGTAACGACGCTACAATGGAGATCAAGGTGTCAAGCCGGTGACGATGGAGATCATGACGGTGCTTTGGAGATGGAGATCAAAGGCACAAGATGATGATGGCCATATCATGTCACATATTTTGATTGCATGTGATGTTTATCTTTTATGCATCTTATTTTGCTTAGTACGGCGGTAGCATTATAAGATGATTCCTCACTAAATTTCAAGGTACAAGTGTTCTCCTTGAGTATGCACCGTTGCTACAGTTCGTCGTGCGGAGACACCACGTGATGATCGGGTGTGATAAGCTCGACGTTCACATACAAAAGGTGCAAGCCATTTTTGCACGTGCAGAATACTCGGGTTAAACTTGATGAGCCTAGCATATGCAGATATGGCCTTGGAACTCTGAGACCAAAAGGTCGAACGTGAATCATAGAGTAGATATGATCAACATAGTGATGTTCACCATTGAAAACTACTCCATCTCACATGATGATCAGACATGGTTTAGTTGATATGGATCACGTGATCATTTAGATGACTAGAGGGATGTCTACCTAAGTGGGAGTTCTTAAGTAATATGATTAATTGAACTTTAATTTATCATGAACTTAGTACCTGATAGTTTTTGCATGTCTATGTTGTTGTAGATCAATGGCCCGTGCTACCGTTCCCTTGAATTTTAATGCATCCCTAGAGAAAGCTAAGTTGAAAGATGATGGTAGCAACTACACAGACTGGGTCCTTAACTTGAGGATTATCCTCATTGCTGCACAGAAGAATTACGTCCTGGAAGCACCACTAGGTGAAAGACCCGTTGCAGGAGAAACTCCGAACGTTATGAAGGTCTGGCAGAGCAAAGTTGATGACTACTCGATAGTTCAGTGTGCCATGCTTTAGGGCTTAGAATCGGGACTTCAAAGACATTTTGAACGTCATGGAGCATAGGAGATGTTCCAAGAGTTGAAGTTAATATTTAATGCAAATGCCTGAGTTGAGAGATATGAAGTCTCCAACAAGTTCTATAGCTGCAACATGGAGGAGAATAGTTCTGTTAGTGAACATGTGCTCAAAATTTCTGGGTATCATAACCACTTGACTCAGCTGGGAGTTAATCTTCCTGATGATAGTGTCATTGACAGAGTTCTTCAATCACTGCCACCAAGCTATAAAGGCTTCATGATGAACTATAACATGCAAGGGATGGAGAAGACTATTCGCGAGCTCTTCGCAATGCTAAAGGTTGCGGAGGTAGAAATCAAGAAGGAGCATCAAGTGTTGATGTTTAACAATACCACTAGTTTCAAGAAAAAGGGCAAAGGGAAGAAGGGGAACTTCAAGAAGAACAACAAGCAAGTTGCTACTCAAGGGAAGAAGCCCAAGCTAGACCTAAGCCTGAAACTGAGTGCTTCTACTGCAAAGGGATTGGTCACTGGAAGCGGACCTGCCCCAAGTATTTGGCGGATAAGAAGGATGACAAAGTGAAAGGTATATTTGATATACATGTTATTGATGTGTACCTTACTAATGCTCATAGTAGCACCTGGGTATTTGATACTAGTTCTGTTGCTCACATTTGCAACTCGAAACAGGAGCTACGGATTAAACGAAGATTGGCTAAGAATGAGGTGATGATGCGCGTGGGAAATGGTTCCAAAGTCGATCTGATCGCCGACGGCACGCTACCTCTACATCTACCGTCGGGATTAGTTTTAGACCTGAATAATTGTTATTTGGTGCCAGCGTTGAGCATGAACATTATATCAGGATCTTGTTTGATGTGAGACAGTTATTCATTTAAATCAGAGAATAATGGTTGTTCTATTTATATGAGTAATATCTTTTATGGTCATGCACCCTTGATGAGTGGTCTATTTTTGTTGAATCTCGATTGTAGTGATACACATATTCATAATATTGAAGCCAAAAGATGCAAAGTTAACAATGATAGTGCAACTTATTTGTGGCACTGCCGTTTAGGTCATATAGGTGTAAAGCGCATGAAGAAACTCCATGCTGATGGGATTTTGGAATCACTTGATGCTTGCGAACCATCCCTCATGGGCAAGATGACTAAGACTCTGTTCTCCGGAACAATGGAGCGAGCAACTGACTTATTGGAAATAATACATACTGATTTATGCGGTCCGATGAGTGTTGAGGCTCACGGCGGGTATCATTATTTTCCGACCTTCATAAATGGTTCGAGAAGATATGGGTATATCTACTTAAAATGAAACATAGGTCCGAAACATTTGAAAAGTTCAAAGAATTTCAAAGTGAAGTGGAAAATCATCGTAACAAGAAAATAAAGTTTCTACGATCTAATCGTGGAGGTGAATATTTGAGTTATGAGTTTGGTCTTCATTTGAAACAACATGGAATAGTTTCGCAACTCACGCCACCTGGAACACCACAGCGTAAATCGGTAAGAGACATCATAGAGAATAAATGGATCTTCAAGAAGAAGAATGACACTGACAGTGATGTTACTGTCTACAAAGCTTGACTTGTTGCAAAAGGTTTTCAACAAGTTCAAGGAGTTGACTACGATGAGACCTTCTCACCTGTAGCGATGCTTAAGTCTGTCCGAATCATGTTTGCAATTGCCGCATTTTATGATTATGAAATTTGGCAAATGGATGTCAAAACTGCATTCCTTAGTGGATATCTTAAAGAAGAGTTGTGTATGATGCAACCAAAAGGTTTTGTTGATCCTAAGGGTGCTAACAAAGTGTGCAATCTCCAGCAATCCATTTATGGACTGGTGCAAGCCTCTGGGAGTTGGAATATACGCTTTGATAGTGTGATCAAAGCATATGGTTTTATACAGACTTTTGGAGAAGCCTGTATTTACAAGAAAGTGAGTGGGAGCTCTGTAGCATTTCTAATATTATATGTGGATGACATATTGTTGATTGGAAATAATACATAATTTCTGGAGAGCATAAAAGGATACTTGAATAAGAATTTTTCAATGAAAGACCTCGGTGAAGCTGCTTATACATTGGGCATCAAGATCTATAGAGATAGATCAAGCCGCTTAATTGGACTTTCACAAAGCACATACTTTGATAAAGTTTAGAAGAAATTCAAAATGGATCAGTCAAGAAAGGGTTCTTGCCTCTGTTACAAGGTGTGAAGTTGAGTCAGACTCAATGCCTGACCACTGCAGAAGATAGAGAGAAAATGAAAGTCATTCCCTATGCTTCAGCCATAGGTTCTATCATGTATGCAATGTTGTGTACCAGACCTGTTGTGTGCCTTGCTATAAGTTTAGTAGGGAGGTACCAAAGTAATCCAGGAGTGGATCACTGGACAACGGTCAAGAACATCCTGAAATACCTGAATAAGGACTAAGGATATGTTTCTCGTTTATGGAGGTGACAAAGAGCTTGTCGTAAATGGTACGTCGATGCAAGCTTTGACACTGATCCGGATGACTCTAAGTCACAAACCGAAGACATATTTATATTGAATGGTGGAGCTGTCAGTTGATGCAGTTCCAAGCAGAGCGCCGTGGCGGGATCTACGTGTGAAGCAGAGTACATAACTGCTTCGGAAGCAGCAAATGAAGGGGTCTGAATGAAGGAGTTCATATCCGATCTAGGTGTAATACCTAGCTCATCAGGTCCAATGAAAATCTTTTGTGACAATACTGGAGCAATAGCCTTGGCGAAGGAATCCAGATTTCACAAGAGAACCAAACACATCAAGAGACGCTTCAGTTCCATCCGCGATCAAGTCAAGGAGGGAGACATAGAGATTTGCAAAATACATACAGATCTAAATGTTGCAGACCCGTTGACTAAGCCTCTTCCACAAGCAAAACATGATCAACACCAAGACTCCATGGGTGTTAGAATCATTACTATGTAATCTAGATTATCGACTCTAGTGCAAGTGGGAGATTGAAGGAAATATGCCATAGAGGCAATAATAAAGTTGTTATTTATATTTCCTTATATCATGATAAAGGTTTATTATTCATGCTAGAATTGTATTAACCGGAAACTTAGTACATGTGTGAATACATAGACAAAACAAAGTGTCCCTAGTATGCCTCTACTCGACTAGCTCGTTAATCAAAGATGGTTAAGTTTCCTGACCATAGAGATGTGTTGTCATTTGATAAACGGGATCACATCATTAGAGAATGATGTGATGGACAAGACCCATCCATTAGCTTAGCATTATGATCGTTTAGTTTTATTGCTATTGCTTTCTTCATGACTTATACATATTCCTCTGACTATGAGATTATGCAACTCCCGAATACCAGAGGATCACTTTGTATGCTATCAAACGTCACAACATAACTGGGTGATTATAAAGATGCTCTACAGGTGTCTTCGATGGTGTTTGTTGAGTTGGCATAGATCAAGATTAGGATTTGTCACTCCGAGTATCAGAGAGGTATCTTTGGGCCCTCTCGGTAATGCACATCTCTATAAGCCTTGCAAGCAATGTGACTAATGAGTTAGTTGCGGGATGATGCATTATGGAACGAGTAAAGAGACTTGCCAGTAACGAGATTGAACTAGGTATGATGATACCGATGATCGAATCTCGGGCAAGTAACATACCAATGACAAAGGGAATGACGTATGTTGTTATGCGGTTTGACCGATAAAGATCTTCGTAGACTTGTAGGAGCCAATATGACCATTCAGGTTCCGCTATTTGTTATTGACCGGAGATGTGTCTCGGTCATGTCTACGTAGTTCTCGAATCTGTAGGATCCGCACGCTTAACGTTTGATGACGATTTGTATTATGAGTTATGCGTTTTGGTGACCGAAGTTTGTTCGGAGTCCCGGATGAGATCACGGACATGATGAGGAGTCTCGAAATGGTCGAGAGGTAAAGATTGATATATTGGACGAAGGTATTCGGACACAGGAAAGGTTTCAGGACGTTTCAGATATTTATCGGGGAACCGAGGGGTTACCGGAACCCCTCGGGGAAGTTATGGGCCTTAATGGGACATAATGATGTAGGAGAGGGCAGCCCACAGGGTGGCGCCCCCAAGGGAGTCTGAATTAGACTAGCGGGAGGGGGCGCGATCCCCTCTTTCCTCCCCCTCTCCCTCTCCTTCCCTCTTTCCCCCTCTTGGAATAGGAAAGGGAGTCCAACTAGGATTGGGAATCCTAGTAGGGCTCCCCCTCATGGCCTCCGGCCTCCTCCCTCTCCTCCTTGATATACAGGGGCAGGGGGCACCCCAAAGGCACATTGATTGTCCCTTAGCTGTGTGCGGTGCCCCCCTCCACAGTTTTCCACCTCGGGCGCATTGTCGTAGTGCTCAGGCAAAGCCCTGCGCGAATCACATCACCAACACCGTCGCCACGCCGTCGTGCTGACGAAACTCTCCCTCGACCCTCTACTGGATCAAGAGCTCGAGGGACATCATCATGTTGAACGTGTGCTGAACACGGAGGTGCCGTATGTTCCGTACTTGGATTGGTTGGATCGTGAAGACGTTTGACTACATCTACCGCGTTAACATAACACTTCCGCTTCCGGTCTACGAGGGTACATGGACACACTCTCCCCTCTTGTTGTTATGCATCTCCTAGATAGATCTTTCATGATCGTAGGAGTTTTTTTAATTACTACATTACCCAACAATTATTGCCTTTCACTTGCATGACGAATGATGTGAAAATAATAATAGTGCAAAAGTGTTGTGGACTAAGCTGGAATCTGCAAACATTTTATTCAAAAGGAGAAGACAAGGTAATATGGGCTCTTTGTTAAATAAACTGTAATGCACATGAGAGCCACTCATCATTTTCATCATGGTCTTTTCCTTGGTATGACTCAATAAAAAGAAAAGAATTTCAGAGAAACACATTAAAATATTTTTGGAGTTTTTATTATTTTTGTGTGTTGAAGAAAGAAAAATAAAGAAGGGAAAACAAAAACGAGAAAAACTATTTACACGGGAAAGCTCCCAACAAGCAAAAGAAGAATCAAGAAATCTTTTTGGGTTTTCTTTTAATACTACAACTAATTAAACTAGAAAGAAAAACCAAAAAGAAGCAAGAAATATTTTTGGGTTTTCTCAAAGTTTTTTCAAACACACAAGAAGAAGTGAGAAAATAAATCTAGCATGGATAATACAATGGAAAAGTGTGAACACCGACAACTGGAATGAAATGTATGAACATGAATATAATGTCGGTGGAAATACATACTCCCCCAAGCTTAGGCTTTTGTCCTAGCTTGGTAATCACCATCCGTAGTAACCATCTGGTCCCATGTGGTAGTGTTGTGGCGGTGGTACCAGAGCATCACACTCCTGGGGCTCCTCCTACCGCTGCCTGGTCGTTCCGGTAGGCAATAATGTCCTCTGGCATAACCCTGTATTCACCCCTGACAATTGAATCAAGCAAAACAGGTGCAGACAACGGAATAATAACATGGGAATCCACACTGAAAACTAGGTTGTAACGAATATTATGAAGAGAGTTAGCATCATCAGTAAACTGGTGAGCCATCATCGCTTGGTGATCTAGATAAACTCAGGGCAACAGATAATCATGTTGGCGTATCTGAACGTTAAAGTGACTCGCTAGGCGAGTGGCATAAATACCCCCATGAATTTTGCCCTTAGTTCTGTTAAGGTGCACATGACGTGCAATAATAGCCCCTGGGCTAAAGGTGTGATCATTGTGTAGTGCATGACGTAAAATGGTGAAGTCAGAGGCACTGAGTGCACCAACCTTTTCCCTAGTAGTCAAACACTTCTCTATGAATAAAGCAAAGTAACGCACAGAAGGAAACTGCAAACTAGTGGCGGTGACATTCGACACGCCTCTCTCATCCCCCACTATCATAGTGCGGTAAAAGTACTCAAACTTTGCAGGTCTAGGCTCTCTTAATTCCCCGTCAGAGGGAATCAAACATATTTCACAAAATTTAGTTAACGTTATCTGATGAGTTTCAACATATATATTAAATTGCACCTTAGGAGGATTATTCATACTCAGAAAATGAAAATATTGCAGAAAGGAATTTGTAAGGAGGTGGTGTTGGTCACTACCGGTGTCAAAACCGGTGGATCTTGGGTAGGGGGTCCCGAACTGTACGTCTAGGGTTGATCGTAATAGGAGACAAGGGACACGATGTTTACCCAGGTTCGGGCCCTCTCTATGGAGGTAATACCCTACTTCCTGCTTGATTGATCTTGATGAATATGATTATTACAAGAGTTGATCTACCACGAGATCATAATGCCTAAAACCCTATAAGTCTAGCTTATATGATTATGATTGTGTTCGCCTCTACGGACTAAACCCTCCGGTTTATATAGACATCGGAGGAGACTAGGGTTATACAAAGTCGGTTTTAGAGAAGGAATCTTCATATCTGAACGCCAAACTTGCCATCCACGCCAAGGAGAGTCCCATCTGGACATGGGTGAGAGTCTTCGGTCTTGTATCTTCATAGCCCATCAGTCCGGCCCATGTCCAATAGGCCGGGCGCCCGAGGACCCCTTAGTCCAGGACTCCCTCAGTAGCCCCTGAACCAGGCTTCAACGATGAGGTGTCCGGCGCACAGATTGTCTTCGGCATTGCAAGGCAGGTTCCTCCTCCGAATACTCCAACCCAGTCTTCGAACACAACGAACGTGTCCTGATCTACAAAACAAGTACCACACACCACCACAGAGAGTATAATATTTCACTAGTCCAATCTTCTGACAACTTTTTTTGTAACGTGATATCACGTCCCTGCCCGGTTATTATTTTGAACCGTTTTTAGCTTGTCGCTCCATGTTTCGAGATGCAGTTTTATTGGCATGTCTTGTCGAAGTAGAGATCATGTCCCCTTATTGCGGGATTCTCATCAATACGGGTGTGGGTATCCCAACCGTTATGTTGTCATGATTCTTTAGGAATAGGCAGGTTTTAAGGCCTAGGAGGAGGCGTTCGATATTCATCACCTTTATAAAGGGGCTACGACCCAACTTTCTCCTTTACGCCAACCCTTTCCTCAACCTTTCCAACCTCGAGTTCCAGCACCCAAGGTTCAATTTAATTGCTTCGAGCTTCCCAGTCACGTCTGGACCTAGCCCTCAAGCCCGGTGGGTGGCTTCCTCTATCATAGAGGAGGATATTGCGATGCTCCGGGCGGCAAGGTACCTGACCGCGAAAATCCCCCACAGGCTTCCTGCTCAAGGGCAATCCTACTCCCATATCCGGTGAGAGGGTTGTATTCATCTCCCACTTCCCCCGAGGGCTAGGGTCTGCTCTTCACCCCTTTTTTCGAGGGCTCATGTTCTATTACGGGCTAGATTTTCATGATCTAGCCCCGGACTCTTTTCTTCTCACCTCGGCGTTCATTGTCATGTGCGAGGCCTTTCTCCGAATCCCCCCACACTTTGGATTATGGCTCAAGACCTTTAATGTGAAGCCGAAGGTGATCGAGGGGAAGCAAGCGGAGTGTGGTGGTGCCACGGTGAGCAAGCTCACCAACGCTCTTTGGCTAAAAGGATCCTTCACAGAATCTTCCAAGTTATGGCAGTGGGAGTGGTTTTACATCACTAAACCCCGTGGTACCAAGTGGGCAGCTACACCTGCGTTCCGATCCGGCCCTCCAATTCAGCTCGCATCATGGATCAACAAGGGGCTGGACTGGGGATCAATCGACGAAGTGCAGACTCTATAGAGCCGCATCCGGAGTCTCCTTGAGAAGGACACTGATCTCATCAACGTGATTCAAGTAATGTTAGTCCGCCGGGCCCTCCCGTGCCAGTGATGGCCCCTTCGTATGTGGGAGTTTAATCCGGAAGGACCACGAACCCTTCAGCACTTCTTCGGCACGACGCACAGAGGAATGTGGAAGTTATTTTTCGGGGCAAGAAAACAGTGGCCGGACACTACCGAGGACATCGTCCTTGACTGCAATCATCCGCATACCTCGGTAAGCACTTGACTCCTGAACACAGCTTAATTAAATATCCCATGATAAGATACTGAGAAAACCATCTTTTTCTAGGGTTGGACGAAGAAGGCGGAGCGAATTAGGTGTTCGACCCCTCTTCCCGAAGACTTAGCTAGTCCTGTGCTAACAAGGATGCCGGTCCCGACACCATTCCAGGTGCCGGTGAAAGAGGACAATGAGGAGAGCAGGAAGGCCAAAGGTGGCCTCCATTCCGAAGGTACACCGAACACTGTTCCCTCTTCCGAAGATAAAAGAGAAGGAGAAGCTGACATCCTTTCTCCCCATGGTAAGAAAAGGGCCACCTCCGAAGGTTGGGAGGTAAAATCTCCTAAGAGAGGTAATACGCTCCTATCAAGCGGTTCGGGCTCGGAAGACGACATTGTCGTGCAGTTCCTTCATAAGGATGAGCCTTTATCCGAATCATAAGTGAACAAGGGTGCTTTTAAGATATCCCGTTCCTTTTCCTGTTACAAGGGTAACATCTAGAATACATGTTTTGCAGTCCGGCACGCGGTCTTCCTCAACAATCCTCTTCGGGGGATCTTCTTCCGGAGATGATGGAAAGCGAGATGCCTCCATAGGATTCCTCGCCCAATAGGGCGGACGACTTCGAGGTGTCATCCCGGAGGATCTCTCCCGATCAATAAGTGGTGCAGAGGATAATGAAGACAATGCCCCAAGGTGAAACTTTGGTCACCCAGGGTCCGGAGAGTGCGGTCCCTACGGGGACCAACAATAAAGGCCCCGGACTATCCGATTTACAGCCAGAGATGACTCTAGGGTCGGGCAAACATATCCCTTCAAAGGGAGTCCGTACTCCCACAGCTGCTTCCCGGGGTCCGGAGGTGCCGGATACACTGATGGACATGTTGTGATATTCGTCTGTCTCAGAGGAACATCGTACCTTAATGGGTACGGTGGATGAGAGGATTATGTCCGCGAAAAGCGGATTGAATGAAGCTTTCATGGGCCTGCTAAGAGGCTTCGAGGTATGAAATGTAATATTTTCGATTGTGCTCTATACGCAAAATGTCCTATGTATAGATAATAGCTCCTGAGACTCTGGTTGTCGTCCAAAGGGAGGCAATCAGAGGATCGGAAAAAATATATGCCCAGGAAATAATCTAATTAATTGGAACACAGGCTGTTACATCCACGACGACTGCCCACGCTACAGACGTTGCAGGTCTGGAGCAGAAACTTGATGTGGCGAATGACGACATCATGATTATTAACAGGCGGCTCGACAAGGCGCAATGTATGTTTTGAGGCGGTCAGTGTATGTATGTATAGCACGAAGCTAAGAATTATATACTGAGACATCCATAACTGCAGATAGTGCTATCGCGGTGGTGGCCCTTCGGGCTGAACTTGCCCGAGCCAAGGAGAAAGCCCGGATGGGTAATGTGGCTGCCAAGAAGGCAGCTGATGAGTTAAAAGCCGAACAGGCTGCTTGGCGCCAGTGCGAGGAGAGAATGTCTACCATGGCGCGCGAGCTAAAGGAAGCCACTGTCTGGTGTGAGTTCCTCGAGAGGGATAACAAAGCCAAAACGGCCGATCTCGACAATGCCTTACAAGAGGCGAGGGAAGCACGATCCGAGTCTAGGGTAGCTCGGGAGGAGATCCGGCAAGCTGGGGAGATAGCGGCCGGTAAGCTCTTCTTATTACAGACTAAATTCGGCAATCTGAAATACACCTCGCTTAATCAAATGTGGAGCTCTCCAGATGCATTCTTGGACTTGCCGAAGAGCGCCTCCGATGCAGCGCAATTTTACCAAGCGCAAGAAGGGTATGCAGTGGAGAAGCTTTTCTAGACACAATTCGGCACGCCAAGGCGCCCGCTGTTGCTGAACGAACAGATGGCCTAGTGGGGCCGAGCTCCACAAGGTATCTGGTTCTGCCATGAAGGACTTCATGGTCTGGCTGTGGCCGACTGAGCCAATTTCAAATAGTTACTTCGGTTTGGTGCAGCGACTTATGGATGTGGTGCCGCATATCAACGCTGTGAAGCGATCGGCGTGCATTGAAGGTGCACAGATGGCCTTTGCCCGTGTCAAGACGTATTGGGCGAAGATGAAGGCCACCGATATTGCAGCGAAGAGTCCACCCAGAGGCAAGGACAAACACACACCGGAGCAGTATTTTGAAGATGTCCTAGAGGGCGCCCGCTTAATAGAGGTTCAATGCTCAAAGGATATGGTCTTCGAGTGAATGTGCCAAAATTGTAAAAACAATATTATGATATTTTAAGGCTATGCCTAAAAGTTTTGGCTCCTCGTGTGCAGCCGTTTTTGTATAATCTGAAAGTTTTCCAGTCGCCAGCTTTAGCCCCCTCGCATAAAATACGGGGGGTGTTCGGAAAAGCACTTGATCACTCTTGACCCAACGTCTTGGTCCGTGAAGGAGGTGTCAATGCGGCGAACTAGGCAATCGGACTATAGGGCTTTAACACTTTCACTTAGCCATATGAGTTTGACGGTGGGTCTACGATATAGCCCCTGGTATGTACGCAGCTATCCGAATACGGTGCGTTACATGGGTGACCGGAAGAATGGTCCTTTGTGTAATACAGAAGGAATCGCGAAAGATTCTGATAGGTCATCGAGTGGTTGACCAGCTCTCGCTGCATCATGACAGTCAGTTTTCCGCTTTCTCTACTGAGGTGCTCATCCGGATAAACCAGGACACAATCACAGTAGTTCTCCCTTTACTACCCTAGCCGATAGAGCGGAACGTAAGGTAGTAAGCACAGGAGCCGGGCAACCCAACTATTGACCAAAGAGATGATTCGAAGCTGATGCATATAAGGCCGAACTCGTGACGCCGAAGTGTGCTGTAAAGCTATTCAGACTTGCCGGCAATTTATTTGTTCCCATATTGAGCCCCTGGCAATTTGCGCCAAGATGCGTGTGTGAAACAACCAAAGAAGCAAACTTCAGTTCTTTTTAGAAAAAGTGAATACTGAATGCGGATTATGTTCACTGGAACCTGATTGATATGTCAGTTGCCATTTTATAGATAATAACGCCACGACCCATGCTATTTGACATGCCGGTGGTCCAAGGCTGAGGGAGAAGGCACCTTACAGGATCTAAATAGAGAGTGTGGTCTACTAAGAATTACTTGGACCTCCTGTCGCACGTCTGCGCCGCCTTGCCACGGTGAAAGGACTCCTTAACAGGAATAGCCTTTGGGTACGTGAACAAAGCCAAACTCCGAAAGAGTCTGTGAGATGACCATTCTTTGAGCCACCTGTGGTAAAAGATAAAAAATAGTTATAAAAGAAAATAAAAGGAGGCTATGAGATAGCTTGTAGGCCTGTCCGTATTGTGCTTATGTCGATGACTAGGGTATTTTAAGTACATAATTATGTACACGTGGTAAAAACTTCGTAGGTATATGAAGCGAACGACGGAGGCCAAACTGCTAATCCAGCTCTGAGATTAATCGGCCCCATTTAATAGAGGCCGGTGGCTTAATGGCTGATGAGATATGCGACTTGATGAGGCCGCTTGGTACCTTGACTGTGGTAGCCGTAGTATGACCCTCTATACGGAGGGAGTGTTCTGTATTTCCATTTATTGTTATGACGCCGCATGGACCGGGTATCTTAAGTTTTGCGCGGGCGCAGGGTGAGACCGCATTAAAATGAGCAAAAGCGGTACACCCCAGAAGTGCATGGTAGCTACTATGGAACGAGACAATATCAAAGGTCAAGCCTTCGCTTCAGAAGTTGTTCGGTGAACCGAAAACGACTTCCAATGTGATGGAGCCCCTGCAGCGAGCTTCTACACCGGGCACTGCTCCCTTGAGGGTAGTTGTGGTGGGCTTGATTCATGAAGGATCGATGCCCATTTTGCGGACAGTGTCTTGGTAGAGTAGATTAAGGCTACTCCCGCCATCCATAAGGACTTTCGTGAGATGGAACCCATCGATAGTTGGATCGATGATCAGAGCCACCGAACCTTCGGGACGGATATGGCGAAATTTTTGGGGGAACAACTCTATGGTGCATGCGTCCCGTAGTGCGCGCCTGCGCTCCCCTGTAGGGGTGTGCGTCACGTATACCATGTTTACGGTTTTCACTTTGGGGGGAAATTGCTTCTGACCCCCGGTATTCGGCTGGCGAGTCTCTTCATCATCACTGTCACTGGGCGGCCCCTTCCCCTTATGTTCGGCATTAAGCTTGCTGGCTTGTTAAGACCCAACAACTTCTGTTGGTGTGAGTAGCTGGTTTATCGGGGGTGCCATGAATCTGGCAGGGCTGATCCAGTATTTTGTCTAGATTAGATGGTCCATCTCTATTTGCTTTGAATGGCTTTTTCCGTTGACCGGGTTTGGAGCCTCTAAATCCGGCGTTGACCGCCATGTCTTGCGTTCTTTCATTATTATTGCGACGCTCGTGTTTATTACGTCGTGGCTTGCCGTTGCCGTCTCGGACTTCAAAAGTGTCCGGATCGCTGGTGCTGTTGCTTCTATGAGCGAGCCAGCTATCTTCTCCCGCACAAAAGCGGGTCATTAGAGCGTTAAGGGATGCCATGGATTTTGGTTTTTCTTGAACGAGGTGGCGGGCGAGCCACTCATCCCGGACGCTGTGTTTGAAGAGCGCGAGGGCTTCGGCGTTTAGACAATCGGCAATTTGCTTCTTTTTAATTAGGAACCTAGTCCAGAGCTTCCTGGCTGACTCTCCGGGCTACTGGATGATGTGACTTAAGTCATTGGCATCTGGTGGCCGGACATATGTACCTTGGAAGTTATCGCGAAAGGCGTCTTCCAGGTCTTCCCAGCTGCGAACGTAGTTCTCTGGAAGGCTGTTTAGCTAGTGCCGCGTTGGTCCCTTTAGTTTTAGTGGGAGGTATTTGATGGCGCGGAGATCATCACCGCGGGCCATGTGGATATGGAGAAGAAAAATCTTCAATCCATACCGCAGGATTTGTTCCTCCATCGTATGATTCGATATTCATGGGTTTAAACCCTTCTGGGAATTCATGCTCCATTACTTCATCAGTGAAGCAAAGAGGGTGTGCGGCGCCTCTATATCGGGCCACATCACAACGTAGCTTAGATGGAGTATGTCTGCAGCGTTTGGCACGTGCGTGATTAGGCTTGTCACGTCCGAATAGATAGTCGTCGTCGCGTGTCGGGGAACACCCCCGCGATCCGTAGATCAATCTGGTATGTCCTGCGCTACTGTCCAGGTCCTGCCGAAGGTCATATGTATATGCCCGAGCTGTTTTATCCCTGCCTTTACAGCGAGGTAGTATGAGCTGGTGTTCGGCTTGAGTTCTCGCTTTGTCCCGGCCACCTGGTGGTCGGTCAGCCGCATTGTGCGCTGATGGCACGGGCTCCAGTGCCTCGTCATCGAATTGAGGTAGTAATTTGCGCTCTGGGTAACTTTTGAGTGGTCGCTCGAGGCCGTATTTCTCGACTGCCAGGACATTAGTCCATCTATCATCGAGCAGATCTTGATCAGCTTGAAGCTGCTGTTGCTTCTTTTTCAGGCTCCTTGCAGTTTCTATTAGCTAGTGCTTAAAGTGCTCCTGTTAGAGAGGTTCCTCAGGCACGATAAAGTCCTCGTTGTCGAGGCTCACCTCATCCTCGGAGAGCGGAAGGTAGTTACTGTCTTCCGAGTCTTCGTTCATGGCCTGTACATCAGGGCTAACTCTCCCATCTTCCCGTTCGTCCTGTTCGGAGGTTGGCTTGGCGGGGTCTTCATTGTCTTCAGCGTCGTCAAGAGTATTGTTTGTCCCGGTATTGTTGTCTTTTCCGCGGCGTGGCTTAGAGCGGCACCGCTGACGTCGGCGCTTTGATACGTCTCCAACGTATCTACTTTTCCAAACAATTTTGCCCTTGTTTTGGACTCTAACTTGCATGATTTGAATGGAACTAACCCGGACTGACACTGTTTTCAGCAGAATTGCCATGGTCTTATTTTTGTGCAGAAATACAAGTTCTCTGAATGACCTGAAAATCAGCTGAGATTATTTTTGGAATATATAAAAAATACTGGCGGAAAGATCCACATCATGGGGCCCACACCCTGTCCACGAGGGTGGGGGGCGCGCCTACCCCCCTGGGCGCGCCCCCTGCCTCGTGGGCCCCCTGACACTCCACTGACCTCAACTCCAACTCCATATATTCGTGTTCGGGGAGAAAAAAATCAGAGAGAAGGATTCATCGCGTTTTACGATACAGAGCCGCCGCCAAGCCCTAAACTCTCTCGGGAGGGCTGATCTCGAGTCTATTTGGGGCTTCGGAGAGGGGAATCCATCGCCATCGTCATCATCAACCTTCCTCCATCACCAATTTCATGATGCTCACCGTCGTGCGTGAGTAATTCCATCGTAGGCTTGCTGGACGATGATGGGTTGGATGAGATTTATCATGTATCTTAGGGTTTGATCCCTGGTATCCACTATGTTCTGAGATTGATGTTGTTGTGACTTTGCTATGCTTAATGCTTGTCACTAGGGCTCGAGTGCCGTGATTTCATATCTGAACCTATAATGTTTTCATGAATATATGTAGTTCGTGATCCTATCTTGCAAGTCTATAGTCACCTATTATGTGTTATGATCCGTTAACCCCGAAGTGACAATAATCGGGATACTTACCGGTTATGACCGTAGTTTGAGGAGTTCATGTATTCACTATGTGTTAATGCTTTGGTCTGGCACTCTATTAAAAGGAGGCCTCAATATCCCTTAGTTTCCAATAGGAACCCGCTGCCACGGGAGGGTAGGACAAAAGATGTCATGCAAGTTCTTTTCCATAAGCACATATGACTATATTTGGAATACATGCCTACATTACATTGATGAATTGGAGCTAGTTCTGTGTCACCCTATGTTATAACTGTTGCATGAATAATTGAATCCGACATAATTCTCCATCACGGATCCATTGCCTACGAGCTTTTCATATATTGTTCTTCGCTTATTTACTTTTCCATTGCTACTGTTACAATCACTACAAAACCCAAAAATATTACTTTTGCTACCGTTACCACTACTATCATATTACTTTGCTACTAAACACTTTGCTGCAGATATTAAGTTTCCAGGTGTGGTTGAATTGACAACTCAGCTACTAATACTTGAGAATATTCTTTGGCTCCCCTTGTGTCCAATCAATAAATTTGGGTTGAATACTCTACCCTCAAAAATTGTTGCGATCCCCTATACTTGTGGGTTATCAAGACCATTTTCTGGCGCCGTTGCCGGGGAGCATAGCTCTATTCTTTGAGTCACTTGGGATTTATATCTGCTTATCACTAAGAAGAACTTGAAAGATCAAAGAACCAAGATTTTTCCCTCAACTACGAGGGGAGGTAAGGAACTGCCATCTAGCTCTGCACTTGATTCACCTTCTGTTTTGAGTAAACTTGCGACACCTACACATGTTATTGATTCTGATAGGTCGTATGTTATTGATGATGCCACTTCTGCTTTGCATGATACTTTTGATGAAACTACTTCTATGCTTGATACTACTGTGCCACTTGGTGAATTTCTTGATGAACAACTTGCTAGGGCTAGAGAGAACGAAATTATTGAAACTGATAATATTGATGAAAGTGATGATGAAGATTCTCCCCCTAGATATGAATTGCCTGTTGTGCCTGAGGGTTATGTTATGGATGAAGAAACTGCTAGGGAGTTTCTTGCCTGCAATGATAGAAGTGATCTTAAGAAACTATTAAATCTCTGAATGCTAGAATGAAATATGATCCTCCTTATGCTACTTCACCTATCTTTATTACTGATAAGGTTATGATTTCTCAGTTGATCCTGATATAATTACTTTGGTTGAATCTGATCCTTTCTATGGCTATGAATTTGAAACTATTGTGGCACATCTTACTAAATTAAATGATATAGCTACCTTGTTCACTAATGATGAGAAAACTCACTACTATTATATCCTTAAATTATTTCCGTTCTCATTAAAGGGTGATGCTAAGATATGGTTTAATTCTCTTGATCCTGGTTGTGTGCGTAGTCCCCAGGATATGATTTACTACTTCCCTGCTAAATATTTCCCCGCTCATAAGAAACAAGCTACTTTAAGGGAAATATATCATTTTGTGCAAATTGAAGAAGAGAGTCTCCCACAAGCTTGGGGGAGGCTTCTCCAATTACTTAATGCTTTGCCTAATCATCCTCTCAAGAAAAATGAAATACTTGATAGCTTTTATAATGGACTAACCGATGCTTCCAGAGATTACATGGATAGTTGTGCTGGTTGTGTTTTTAGGGAAAGAACAGTTGATCAAGCTAAAATTCTATTGAATAATATGTTGACCAATGAAAATAATTGGACACTTCCTGAACCAAATCCTAAGCCAACTCCGAAGAAAAGGGGTATTCTATTTCTCAGTCCTGAAGATATGCAAGAGGCAAAGAAATCTATGAAATAAAAAGGTATAAAAGCTGAAGAAGTTTAGAATTTACCTCATGTTGAAGAAATACATGGTCTTAATTCATCACCTATTGAAGAAACACACGGTCTCGATATCCCGACACAGGTAGTAAAGGTAAACTCTCTCTATAGATTTGATGAAGGTGATATTCCTCGTAATAAGCCTGCTAGCCAATGCTTAGATGAGTTTGATAATTTTATTGTTAAACAAGAAAACTTCAATGCTTATGTTGGTAGACAATTGAAACATAATGCTTATATGATTGAACACTTGAGTGATTATATGGCCAATGTTAAAGGTGAACTTAAACTTATTAGTAAACATGTTTCTATGGTTACCACTCAAGTAGAACAAGTACTTAAAGCTCAGAATGATTTGCTCAATGAATTAAACAATAAAAAAATGATAATGCTGTTAGAGTTATGACTAGATGTGGTAAAATGACTCAGGAACCCTTGTATCCCGAGGGCCATCCTAAGAGAATTGAGAAGGATTCTCAGAGAAATAATGTTGATGCACCTAGTCCTTCTAAGAAGAAGAAGAAAAAATGATAGGGCTTTGCATGCTTCTAGTGAACCTGTTGTTGACACACCTGAGAATCCCAATGATATTTCTATTTCTGATGCTGAAACACAATCTGGCAATGAACATGAACCTAGTGATAATGTTAATGATGATGTTCATGTTGATGCTCAACCTAGCAATAATAATGATTTAGAAATTGAACCTACTGTTGATCTTGATAACCCACAATCAAAGAATCAATGTTATGATAATAGAGACTTTGTTGTTAGGAAGCACAGTAAAGAAAGAGAACCATGGGTTTAGAAACCCATGCCTTTTCCTCCTAAACCATCCAAGAAAAAGGATGATGAGGATTTTGAGCGCTTTGCTGAAATAATTAGACCTATCTTTTTGCGTATGCGTTTGACTGATATGCTTAAAATGAATCCTTATGCTAAATATATGAAAGATATAGTTACTAACAAAAGAAAGATACCGGAAGCTGAAATTTCCACCATGCTTGCTAATTATACTTTTAAGGGTGGAATACCAAAGAAACTTGGAGATCCAGGAGTACCAACTATACCATGCTCCATTAAAAGAAACTACGTTAGAACTGCTTTATGTGATCTTGGAGCCGGTGTTAGTGTTATGCCTCTCTCTTTATACCGTAGACTTGATTTGAATAAGTTGACGCCTACTGAAATATCTTTGCAAATGATGGACAAATCAACTGCTATACCTGTCGGTATTTGTGATGATGTGCCTGTTGTGGTTGCAAACGTTACTATTTTAACAGACTTTATTATTCTTGATATTCCCGAGGACGATAGTATGTCTATTATTCTTGGAAGACCCTTTTTGAATACTGCAGGAGCTGTTATTGATTGCACCAAAGGCAAAGTCACTTTTCATGTTAATGGTAATGAGCACACGGTACACTTCCCGAGGAAACAACCTCAAGTCCACAGTATCAATTCCATTGGAAAAATTTCATCGATTATTTTTGGAGGTTTTGAATTTCCTCTTCCTACTGTCAAGAAGAAATATGATATTCTTATTGTTGGGGATGTGCATATCCCCATTGAGGTAACCTAGTGTTATTTGAAATTTCTCTGGTTTCATGCGATTCGGAATGAGTTTGTTAACAAGACTTGATCAACCTTGTTAGTGGATTCCTTTTGAAGAACATGCGATGGATGAATTTAGAAAACACAACTCTCTGTACCCTCTTTTTACTTTCTGTTATTTATATTAATAAAGCAAAAATAGTATTTTCTGTCTATTTTCTGAATTATCCATGCAATAAAAATCCCTCGAAAATAAAAGTTCTCCAAATGCCCTGAAAATTAAATATGATTTTTTCTAGACTATTTGAGAATATCTGGCACTGAGAATACACCAGGGGGAGCAAGCACCTGGCCACGAGGGTCCAGGGCGCACCCACCCCTCCTCGACGCGCCCCCTGCCTCATGGGCCCATGGTGGCTCCCCTCCACTTACTCCAACCACCACACACTCCTTCTTCCTCCCAAAAAAATCACCAACCAACTCAAGCACGAGTTCTAGCTCATCTTGCTGTCATTTTCGATCTCCTAGCTCAAAGCTCCATTCACAAAACTGCTTTGGGGGATTGTTCTTTGGTATATGAGTCCTCCAATGGTCCAATTAGTTTTTGTTCTAGTGCTTTATCCATTGCAAGTTTTTGCTGCTTAGGTGACCCTGTTCTTGAGCTTGAATGTCAAATTTATGGTCCCAAGTAGTTCTAATGCATGATATAGTCTCTAGGCACTTGTAGGAGTAGTTGCTATCAATTTTGTTGAGTTTGGCTCACTTTTATTTTAAGTTACTAAAAATTTCAGAAATTTTTCAGAGGAAGAAATATGTTTAGGAAAATGTACCAAGGTGGTTCTTCAAGGAAGCAAGGACCCAGGCCCGCAATGCGTGAGGCGGACGATGAACCATCGAGGGACGCTCAAGTGCAGCCTTGTGAATGGCCGTCAGAAGATTTCATGGTCCAAGCAGGAATCAAGGAGGAATTTGACGCATATGTGTGTAATGCCGATCTTGAGAGCTTCGTGGCAGATAAGTGCCGTCAGTACCACTATCTCACTGATTCCTTTGTGAGAAGGTTTGAATTTTCACCATCACGCATTTCTCAGACTGTCCTGTTTGATCTTTATGATAAATCTTATACCATGGACTTAGAAGATTTTAACACTGCTTGTAAACTCCCACAGTGGGGTAATGTTAGTGAACCTCGCAAATTTGAATATAGAGACTTTCTTGCTAGTATAAATATGGGGGAATCTAGGGAAATCACGCAAGCTACCATAGGGAGCATTCATTTTCCTGCTATACATTATTTTGCTCTCTTTATAGGTAGATGCATAAATGGTAAGGATGAGGCATGTCACATGTGTGTGCTAGATCTTAGTGTTCTCAAGAGTGCTGTATTAGGAGATAGACAATATAACTTGGGGGCCATTGTTGCACGTAGGTTGCATAATAACAAAATTAATGGAGATTTCTTTGGTGGAATTTACGCAACCTGTTTAGCTGATTTTCTTGATATACCCATACGTGGAGATGATATTGAGTTGCCTCCTGCTTATTTAGATTATAATGCCATGGTTCGTCATCAGTTTGTTGAGAGGAACAATCAGTTCCTCCAGTACCGACTAATCTTTGACAGACGACGCACCTATCACGTCGCTCTCCCTGCTCCTGCCTTCTTTGACTTTCAGGCAAAAGGGAGATATGTTATAACCAGGGAGGAGGCGACCGAGTACGAGAGAAGGACGGAAGCAGCTCACCTCCAAGCTGCAGCTCGTCAGGCAATAGCTGATGCATCTCAGTACGACCCCAGCTTCAACTTTGGATATCCACCAGGCCATCCATGGGCATAGACCAACTTAGTACGTATTTCTCACAGACATTACATTCATGTTCACACACTCATGCTAGTTGTCGGTGCTCATACTTTTTCACTGTATCATCCATGATAGTTTATTTCCTTTTTAGCTTTCTTCTTGTGTGCCATAATAAACCTTAAGAAAAACAAAAAAATATTTAGTTGTAGCTTTTAGTTAGTTTACTTTCCATGCCTGTAGTAGTAGTAATTAAAAAGAAAACCCAAAAAGATTTCTCATTCTTCTTTTGCTTGTTGGGAGCTTTCCCGTGTAAATAGTTTTGTTTCTTTTCTTTGGGGGTCGAGAGGAGAAGACCATAATGAAAATGTTGAGTGGCTCTCATATGCATTATTCTTGATCTAACAAATAGCCCATATTACCTTGTCTTCTCTCTTGAATTGAATGCTTGCAGATTCCAGCTTAGTCCAATGCACGTACACTATTATTATTATCCACACTATTCGGTCGTGCAAGTGAAAGGAAATAATGATGATTATATGATGAACTTATTTAGATGAGAAAAGCTGGTATGAACTCGACCTCTCTTGTTTTTGTAAATATGATTAGTTCATCGTTCCTGATTCAGCTTATTATGAAAGAAACATATTTGCAATGACAATTAGAGAATGTAGCTGCTTATGCCATGCTTAATTAGCTAGGAGCTTATAATGGTTTACCTTGCGTGCCAACATGCTATTAAAATGGTTGTGATGTGGTATGATAGGGTGGTATCCTCCTTTGAATGATTTGAGTGGCTTGACTTGGCACATGTTCACGCATGTAGTTGAAACAAAATCAACATAGCCTCTACGATATTTATGTTCATGGTGAATTATATCCTACTCATGCTTGCATTTGGTGTTGATTAATTTTAATGCATGTTCATGACTGTTGTCGCTCTCTAGCTGGTCGCTTCCTAGTCTTTTTATAGCCTTCACTTGTACTAAGCGGGAATACTGCTTGTGCATCCAACTCCGTAAACCCCAAAGTCGTTCCATATGAGTCCACCATACCTACCTATATACGGTATGTACCTTCCGTTCCAAGTAAATTTGTATGTGCCAAACTCTAAACCTTCAAATAAACATTCTGTTTTGTATGCTCAAATAGCTCATGTATCAACTAGGGCTGTCTGTATCTTTCATGCTAGGCAGGTTATTCTCAAGAGGAGTGGACTCCGCTCCTCACTCACGAGAAAATTGCTGGTCACCGGATGCCCAGTCCCATGCTCAAATCAAATCAAAATAATTGCAAACAAAACTCGCCCAGGATTGTTGTTAGTTGGAGGCACCCGTTGTTTCGGGCAAGCCATCGATGGATGCTTGTTGGTGGTGGGGGAGTATAAACTTTACCATTCTGCTTGGGAACCGCCTATAATGTGTGTAGCATGGAAGATATCGAGATCTCTCGGTTGTTATGTTGACAATGAAAGTATACCGCTCAAAATATTATTCATATCTATTTCAAAACCGAGCTCTGGCACCTCTACAAATCCCTGCTTCCCTCTACGAAGGGCCTATCCATTTAATTTTATGTTGAGTCATCATCCTCTTATTAAAAAGCACCAGTTGGAGAGCACCGCTATTATTTGCATCCATTACTGTTAGTTTACATTGAGTATGACTTGACTGGATCTCTTTTACCATGAATTACAATGTATAGTCAGTCCTTGATCTTTAAAGGTGCTCTGCATTTATGTTTTGCGGTCTTAGAAAGGGCTAGCGAGATACCATCTTGTTATATCATATTATGATTGTTTTGAGAAAGTGTTGTCACCCCAGATTTATTATTATTGCTCGCTAGTTGATTATGCCCTTGATATGAGTAAACATGAGACCTAAATGTTATTGTGAATATGGTTAGTTCATAATCTTTGCTGAAAACTTGAATGCTGGCTTTACATATTTACAACAACAAGAGCAAACAGGGTTTGTAAAAGTTTTTCTTTACCACTTTTAGTTTATCAACTGAATTGCTTGAGGACAAGCAAAGGTTTAAGCTTGGGGGAGTTGATACATCTCCAACGTATCTACTTTTCCAAAAACTTTTGCCCTTGTTTTGGACTCTAACTTGCATGATTTGAATGAAACTAACCCGGACTGACGCTGTTTTCAGCAGAATTGCCATGGTGTTATTTTTGTGCAGAAATACAAGTTCTCGGAATGACCTGAAAATCAACGGAGGTTATTTTTGGAAAAAATACTGGCGAAAGATCCGCGTTAGGGGGCCCACACCCTGTCCACGAGGGTGGGGGGCGCGCCCCCTGCCTCGTGGGCCCCCTGACGCTCCACCGACCTCAACTCCAACTCCATATATTCGTGTTCAGGGAGAAAAAAAATCAGAGAGAAGGATTCATCGCGTTTTTCGATATGGAGCCGCCGCCAAGCCCTAAACTCTCCCGGGAGGGCTGATCAGGAGTCCGTTCGGGGCTCCGGAGAGGGGAATTCGTCGCCATTGTCATCAGCAACCTTCCTCCATCACCAATTTCATGATGCTCACCGCCGTGCGTGAGTAATTCCATCATAGGCTTGCTGGACGGTGATGGTTTGGATGAGATTTATCATGTAATCGAGTTAGTTTTGTTAGGGTTTGATCCCTAGTATCCACTGTGTTCTGAGATTGATGTTGCTATGACTTTGCTATGCTTAATGCTTGTCACTAGGGCCCGTGTGCCATGATTTCAGATCTGAACCTATTATGTTTTCCTGAATATATGTGAGTTCGTGATCCTATCTTGCAAGTCTATGGTCACCTATTATGTGTTATGATCCATTAACCCTGAAGTGAAAATAATCGGGATACTTACCGGTGATGACCGTAGTTTGAGGAGTTCATGCATTCACTATGTGTTAATGCTTTGGTCTGGTACTCTATTAAAAGGAGGCCTTAATATCCCTTAGTTTCCAATAGAACCCCGCTGCCATGGGAGGGTAGCACAAAAGATGTCATGCAAGTTCTTTTCCATAAGCACGTATGACTATATTCGGAATACATGCCTACATTACATTGATGAATTGGAGCTAGTTCTGTGTCACCCTATGTTATAACTGTTGCATGAATAATCGCATCCGGCATAATTCTCCATCACCGATCCATTGCCTACGAGCTTTTCATATATTGTTCTTCGCTTGTTTACTTTTCCGTTGCTACTGTTACAGTCACTACAAAACCCAAAAATATTACTTTTTCTACCATTACCACTACTATCATATTACTTTGCTACTAAACACTTTGCTGCAGATATTAAGTTTCCAGGTGTGGTTGAATTGATGACTCAGCTGCTAATACTTGAGAATATTCTTTGGCTCCCCTTGTGTCAAATCAATAAATTTGGGTTGAATACACTACCCTCGAAAACTGTTGCGATCCCCTATACTTGTGGGTTATCACGCTTCGGCTGTATCTCAGGAGGCCTGTCCTCGACTGGATCTTCCTTGTCATCGCCGCTATTCTTGTTTGGTGTGTCCACCATGTATACGTTGTAGGAGGAGGTGGTCGTCCAGCGCCCGGTAAATGGCGGGTTTTGGGCCTGCTCTTCTTCGGCATCATCGTCCATACTGTCGATGTCTCCGGAGTCGTAGTCGAGCATGTCGATTAGATCTTCGACAGTGGTTATTAAGTGGGAGGTGGGTGGGAAGCAAAATTCCCCCTCATCAGCCCCCAGTTCAAACCGGATATAATTCAGCTGTGAGTCCCCTGCTAAAGAGAGGGTTTTTAATGAGTTTAGCACATCGCCTAAAGGTGAGTGCCGGAAGATGTCCGCGGAACTGAATTCGACGATCGGTGCCTGGTAAGGCTCGGCGGACGCGGATGCACATTGTTCGAAATCAGTGGCCGAAGATGAATCCGGGGGTCCGGTGATGCAGACCCCGCTCGAGGTTGGGTCTGTATGCGGCTCCAACACCGCTGAGTCTGCGGCTTCCGTGGCGGGGTTAAGCTTCCCGTCTTCGGATGGCGCAAGCTGCTCCGGATCTTGGGCCAGAGCGCTTACATGTGTAGTCTCCTGGGTATGGTCTGATAACAGATTTAGGTCATGTTCATCGCGGTGGCAAGGAGCTCCCCAAACAACGTAGTTCTCGAATCCGTCGAAGATCAAGTATTCGCGGATATCAGCAACATAGTTCAAGCTTCCAAACTTGACCTGACGGCCAGGGGCGTAGTTGTCGATCTGCTCTAGATGGCCAAGCGAGTTGGCCCGCAGTGCGAAGCCGCCGAATACAAAGATCTAGCCAGGGAGAAAGACACCCCTGGGCAGCATTGTTGTAGATGATGGAAGGAGCCATCGAACCTTCTGATGGCGACATGGCAGAACTCTCAATGAAAGCACCAATGCCGGTGTCAAAATCGGCGGATCTCGGGTAGGGGGTCCCGAACTGTGCGTCTAGGGTTGATGGTAACAGGAGATAGGGGACACGATGTTTACCCAGGTTCGGGCCCTCTCTATGGAGGTAATACCCTACTTCCTGCTTGATTGATCTTGATGAATATGAGTATTACAAGAGTTGATCTACCATGAGATCGTAATGGCTAAAACCCTAGAAGTCTAGCCTATATGATTATGATTGTGTTCGTCTCTATGTACTAAACCCTCTGGTTTATTTAGACACTGAAGGAGACTAGGGTTATACAAAGTCGGTTACAGAGAAAGGAATATTCATATCCGAACGCCAAACTTGCCATCCACACCAAGGAGAGTCCCATCCGGATACGGGTGAGAGTCTTCGGTCTTGTATCTTCATAGCCCATCAGTCCAGCCCATGTCCAACAGGCCGAACGCCTGAGGACCCCTTAGTCCAGGACTCCCTTAGTCACACTAAGCTGCAAGGAAGTCGGTCAGCCCAGCATTTGCAACGAATTGGGTGAACTCTTGATGGAACCCGACCCCCTCCATGATGGCATTATGTGGCCATTCGCACGGCCGCACTCCGCCATTCTCAAAGTATGGAGGTCATTGTTCGATGATTCCCCGATTACTCCCTTAGCATTTTTCTTGGAGGAAAACTTTCTGAAAATACTCATCTTATTTCTATAAATAAAATTCTGAAAATTTTAGTCCACAATTTTTTGTCAACTAAACTTCACAAGTTTGATAGCAACTACTCATAAGGATGCATAGAGGCTATATTAAGCATTCAAACTACTTAGAACTCTAAGAATTCAATATGCAAGCCCATCTATAGAAACACCAAGAGTAGCTAATTATTCAAAATATAAACCACTAAAGCAAAAACTAATTGGAGCAATGGAGGAGTCACATACCAAGTAACAATCCCCTAAAGCAGTTTCGAAAACGGAGCTTTGGGCAAGGAGATCAAAATCTGTGGGTTTGAGAGCAAGAACACGAGAGAGAGAGAGAGCTATGGTGATTTTTTCTGGAGGTAGGAGATGTCATGGGCTAAAGGGATAAGTGAGGGAACCCACGTGGGGACCACAAACCACCAGGGCGCGCCTGGGGTTGCTGGCGTGCCCTGGTGTCTTGTGGTCACCAGGGGCACCCCCCTCTGTTATTGTTTGCACCAGAAATTCAGAAATATTAAAAAAATTGTATTAAATTTTCAGGGAATTCTGAACACTTCTATCATTGGGTCATTTTTTATTGCACGGGAAATCCGAAAAACAGGATAAACATGGCATTTTAGTTTATTTAACTAAGAAAAACAGAAAACAAAAGGTGGGAGCTGAAGGTTGTGCCTACTAAATTCATTTACTTCATACCTCTAAAAATGATCCATTAATAAGGTTGATCAAGTCTTATTAACAACCACTTCCGATTAGCATGAAACCGAAGAACTTTTGTAAAACACTAAGTTACCTCAATGGGGATATGCATATCCCGACAACAAGTATATCACATTTATTTTTGGCAGCAGGTAAAGGGAGTTGAAAACTTCCAACAGTGATTTTTGGAGACTTTTCAATAACATTAATACCATTGACTTGGAATTGTTTCTTTAGAAAATGCACCGTATGCTCATTACCATTGATATGAAAAGTGGCCTTGCTTTTATTGTAATCAATAAGAGCCCATGCAATATTCAAAAAGGGTCTACAAAGGATAATTGACATGTTGTCGTCCTCGGGCATCTCAAGTATAACAAAGTCTATTAAGATAGTAACATTTGCAACAACAACGGGTACATCCTCACATATACCGATAGGTATGGCAGTTGATTTATCAGCCATTTGCAAAGATATTTCAGTAGGTGTGAGTTTATTCAAATCAAGTCTTTTATATAAAGAGAAAGTCATAACACTAACACAAGCTCCTAAATCACACAAAGCAGTTTCGACATAATTTCATTTGATGGAGCACGGTATAGTTGGTATTCCTGGATCTCCAAGTTTTTTAGGTACTCCATCCTTAAAAGAATAATTAGCAAGCATGGTGGAGATTTTAGCTTCAGGTATTTTTCTCTTATTAGTGATGATGTCTTTCATATATTGTGCATAAGGCGCCATCTTTAAAATATCAATCAAACGGGTGTGCTAAAAGACTAGCCTAAGCATTTCAGCAAAGCGTTCAGATTCTTCATCATCTTTTTCCTTAGTTGGTTTAGGTGGAAAGGGCATGGGTTTTTGAATCCATGGTTCTCTTTCTTTTCCATGTTTTCTAGCAACTAAGTCTCTTTTGTCATATCTTTTATTTTTTTGTTGTGGATTATCAAGATCAACAACAGGTTCTATTTCAACATCATTATCTAGTTGTTTATCATTGTTTAGCTGGGTGTCTTCATGAACATCATCATTATCTTTTTCATTATCACTAGGTGAATGTTCATTACCAGATTGAGTTTCAGCATCAGAGATAGATACATCATTATTGTCTTCAGGAGGTTTTTCTATTTCAGGTTCACTAGAGGTATGCAAGGTCCTATCAATTTCCTTTTCCTTTTTCTTTTTCTTTTTAGAAGGACTAGGTGCATCAGTATTAATTCTTTGAGAGTATCGCTCAATTCTTTTAGAGTGTCCCTCAAGATAAGTGGTTCCTGGGTCATTCTACCTCCTCTAGTCTTTACTCTAACATCATGATCATTCATATTATTATTCATTTCAATAAGCAACTCTCTTTGAGATTTAGCAACTTGTTCTAACTGGGTTTGAACCATAGAGGCATTTTCCTACACCTCTAACATCATTAGTGATTCTAAATAACAAGTCACTCAAGCGAGCAATCATATTAGAGTAGTATTTCAATTGTTTCATAACATTTGCATGGAAGTGATCTTGTTTTATGATGTACATATCAAATTCATATAGGCATTGACTAGGGTGTTTATTGTAAGGGATGTCATTTTCATCAAACTTTATAAAAGAATTTGCCTCTACCACATGTGGTGGTGGTGTATCAAGTCCATGTATTTCCTCAATAGGGGTCATTTCTTAACATCTTCAGCTTTAATACCTTTTTCCTTCATGCATTTCTTCGCCTCTTGCACATATTTAGGACTGAGAAATAAGATACCCCTCTTCTTCAAAGTGGGTTTAGGCGGTGGTTCAGGAAGATTCCAATCATCATAATTCTTCAATATATTATTCAATAATTCTTCAGCCTGTTCAACAGCTTGTTCCCTGAAAACACAAGCAGCACAACTATCTAGGAAGTCCCTAGAAGCATCGGTTAGTCCAGTATAGAAGATATCAAGTATTTCATTTTTCTTAATAGGATGATTAGGCAAAGTATTAAGCAATTGGAGAAGCCTCCCCCAAGCTTATGAGAGACTCTCTTCTTCAATTTGCACAAAGTCAAATATTCCTGTAAGGCAGCTTGTTTCTTATGAGCAGGAAAATATTTTTCAGAGAAGTAATATATCATATCCTGGGGACTACGCACACAACGGGGAGAAAGAGTATTGTACGAAATCTTAGCATCACCCTTTAATGATAATGGAAATAACTTGAGAATATAATAGTAGCGGATTTCTCATCCTGAGCAAATAGGGTGGCTATATCATTCAATTTAGTAAGATGTGCCACGTCAGTTTTAGTTTCATAGCCATGGAAAGGATCAGATTCAACTAAAGTAATTAACTCTGGATCGACAGAGAATTCATAATCCTTATCAGTAACAAAGATAGATGAAGTAGCAAACTTAGGATCACATTTCATTCTAGCATTCAAAGTTTTTTTATTTCGGTTTGCATAATAATTTCTTAAGATCATCTCTATCATTGCAAGCAAGAAAGTCTCTAGCTATCTACTCATCCATAACATAATCTTTAGGTAGCTTAGGCATTTGAAATCTAGGAGGGCTAGGTCTAATAGGCGTTTCAAGATTTCTAGTTTCAAGAACTTCATCTGTTTCAATAATTTCATTTGTTTCAGCATTCTCAGTATCTTTAGCTCTAGCAAATTGTTCATCAAGAAATTCACCTAGTGGCACAATATTATAAACCAAGGTACTAGCATCATCATTAACTTGCAACATATTAGGGTTAATAGCATGTGGTGGTGTTGCAAGTCTACTGAAAACAGAAGGTGAGTCAAGTGCAGAGTGTGATGGCAAATCCTTCCCTCGTCTTAAAGGGAACGATCTTGGTTTTTGTATCCTTCAGATTATTCATAGTGATAAATAGATAATAATCCCAAGTGACTCAACAAATATAGCTATACACTCCGGCAATGGCACCAGAAAAATGTCTTGATAACCCACAAGTATAGGGGATCGCAATAGTTTTCGAGGGTAGAGTATTCAACCCAAATTTATAGATTCGACAAAAGGGGAGCCAAAGAATATTTTTAAGTATTAGCAGTTGAGTTGTTAATTCAACCACACTTGGAGATTAAATATCTATAGCAAATTGATCGGTAACACAGTAATATGATAATTTTGATGGCAGTGGTAACAATAGCAGTGGTAACGGTAACATCAGTAACAGTTTTGTAGCAGTTGTAACAGTAGCAATAGCGATAGTAACATAGCAAGAACAATATATGGGAAATTTGTAGGGGTATTGGATCGGTGAATTTGTTGGATGATATCCATCATATAATAGGCATAACCTAGGGAGACATAAAACTAGCTCCAGTTCCTAAATATAATGTAGGCATGTGTTCCGTAAATAGTCATACGTGCTTATGGAAAAGAACTTGCATGACATCTTTTGTCCTACCCTCCCGTGGAAGCGGGGTCCATAAGGAAACTAAGGGATATTAAGGCCTCCTTTAATAGAGAACCATAACAAAGCATTAACACATGGTGAATACATGAACTCCTCAAACTACGATCATCACCGGAAAGTATCCGATTTACCGCCATACTGGGGTTTATGGATCATAACATGTAATACATGAATATGACGTGCAAGATCGGATCTAGAACATACATATAATGGTGAAAACATAAACGGTTCAGATCTGAAATCATGGCACTCCGGCCCTAGTGACAAGCATTAAGCATAGCAAAGTCATAACAACATCAATATCAGAACATAGTGGATACTAGGGATCAAGCCCTAACAAAACTAACTCGATTACATGATGAATCTCATCCAACTCCTCACCGACCAGCGATCCTACTAAGGTATTACTCACTCCTGGTGGGGAGCATCATGGAATTGGTGATGGAGGATGGTTGGTGATGATGAAGACCGAAGATCCCCCTCTCCGGAGCCCCGAATGGGATCGAGATCTGGCCTCCCGATGAAGAATAGGAGGTGGCGTCGGCTCCGTACCGTGAAACACGATGAAACTTCATCTCCTATTTTTCTCTCCGAAAAATAGGTATTTATGGAGTTGGAATTAGGGTCAGGGGTCCACGAGGTGACCACAACCTACCAGGGCGCACCTGAAGGGGGTGGCGCGCCCTGGTGTATTGTGGCCAGCCAGGGCACCCCCTCTGGTGGTTCTTGGTTCCAGTATTTTTTATTTATTCTGAAATAATTCTCCAAAAAGTTTCGACCAAATCCGAGAACTTTTATTTACGCACAAAAACAACACCATGAGAGTTCTGCTGAAAACAACATCAATCCGAGTTTGTTTCATTCAAATCATGCAAATTAGAGTCCAAAACAAGATCAAAAGCGATAGGAAAAGTAGATACGACGGAGACATATGAAATAATTTTGTCAAGCCAATTGCAAAACCCCAAGGTAAGAGAGAACTCATATTTCACAATGCACAAGCGGTGGCTAGGAAATATGTTGAGAGCGCTTTTGGAATTTTGTAATCCCAATTTGCTATTGTGTGAGGACCATCTAGATTTTGGGATTAAAAAGCCCTTTGGTATATTATGACCGCTTGTGTGATCATGCATAACATGATCATTGAAAATGGCATGGACAAAATTTAGATTACACCTTCTATCATTTGATGGGCATACACGTTATGCCAATGAGAAAATAGGAGCAAATCAAACGTTTCATGAAGGTGTACAATGAAATTAGAGACTCCGATGCGCACGATAAACGCAAGAAGGATTTGATGAAGGAGTACTGGGAATGACATGGTGAATGAGCCGCCTAGTTTCATTATTTGTTTGTTGTATTTGTGTTGCATTTGATCTTGTGGATTTGATGAATTTTGTAATAATTTGATATTGTGGAAATGTGAAATTTTTTATTTGTTTTCTAGAAGTTTTATTTCAATTTGTGCGGCAGCCGCGCGGCCGTCGGCAGCTTTTACATCTCCAGTTTGCATCTTCTGTTGGAGTTGATCTTTTACATCTCCAATATGTATTATCTATCGGAGATGCCTCTTTTTTGAAGATGTAAAAAAGCACTTCTTTAAGATTTAAATTTTTACATCTCCTCTTTTACATCTCCAAATTCGCATCTTCTATTGGAGATGCTCTTAGGAGCACTATAAGTCCTAATTATGACCTTCAAACAATGTAGAGGCATCTATCTTGAGGCGATTCCAAAGCTATGATTTGGTCCACAAAACAACAATCATGAAAGATTAAATTGTATTTTTCCCAAATATTAATTATAATATAGACACACACATGCATACACATCAATACACGCACACAGTTCATGGCATGATTGTTGGTGAAGAATAAAAGACGAGAGAAGAATCTCATCCAAAGTTTCAAGGAGAAGCAAAAATGTTTCTCCACGCAAATGAGCGCATGAGGGAAAGATTTGCAAAAGGCACATTTAATGTAGTTGATGAATACAACACTAGGTTGTCGAAGAAAAAGGTTGAAGAAACAGCCCAAACAAAACACATTGCTTAGGCAGAAAAGAAAACTAAGGCGGTCGAAGTAGTTGCCCGCAAGAGAAAGGTTGAAGAACTTGAAAGTGAGCGGAAGAAAAAAACATATGCATTGTCATTCACATGTCGTTGTGATACGTATCAAAATGTATGTATTTTTTGTTATGTTCACGTTACATTCATATCATTTATACATGGTTTTAACAAAAAAATCAATTTTTCTAGTATAGCATATTAATTTAGTATTAAGTGTCGCATGTTTTTTTCCGCTATTTTTGTGCATTGGGAACAAGTATCCTCTAAAAACCAAAAACTAAGAAAATCAATTCACGCATTTTTATCACGAAAGGGACTAGGACAAAAGATGAGTGAGAGGGGGGCACCTGTCCACCCTCTCCAACACTTCTTTGACCCTGCCATTTTATATACGACGGAAACCTTCTTGGGCATTTGTCGTTGATTTTTTGCCGCTGCTTCATCGCAATGTGTGGCGATCAAATCCGGAGTTCCTCCTGGTCTGCCAGAGGGAGTAATTTGTTGTTGGAGCCTTCTTCATCAACTTTGTTGCTTCGATGAGTATGTATGAGTAGTGAGGGTGCACAATATTGAGTGTGGTCAGGCAGCCGAGAAGTGATAACTGATATGTATCCAACGTATGTATAATTTTTGATTGTTCCATGCTATTATATTATCTGTTTTGGATGTTTTATATGCATTAATATGCTATTTTATATTATTTTTGGGACTAACCTATTAACCTAGAGCCCAGTGCCAGTTTCTATTTTCCCCTTATTTTTGAGTTTCGCAGAAAAAGAATACCAAACGGAGTCCAAATGGAATGAAACCTTTGCGATGATTTTTGTCGGTGTCAAAACCGGCGGATCTCGGGTAGGGGGTCCCGAACTGTGCGTCTAAGGCGGATGGTAACAGGAGGCAGGGGACACGATGTTTTACCCAGGTTCGGGCCCTCTTGATGGAGGTAAAACCCTACGTCCTGCTTGATTTATTCTTGATAATATGGGTAGTACAAGAGTTGATCTACCACGAGATCGAAGAGGCTAAACCCTAGAAGCTAGCCTATGGTATGATTGTCTGTTGTCCTACGGACTAAAACCCTCCGGTTTATATAGACACCGGAGGGGGCTAGGGTTACCCAAGGTCGGTTACAAAGGAGGAGATATACATATTCGTATTGCCTAGCTTGCCTTCCATGCCAAGTAGAGTCCCATCCGGACACGGGACGAAGTCTTCAATCTCGTATCTTCATAGTCCAACAGTCCGGCCAAAGGATATAGTCCGGCTGTCCGGAGACCCCCTAATCCAGGACTCCCTCAGTAGCCCCTGAACCAGGCTTCAATGACGATGAGTCCGGCGCGCAATGTTGTCTTCGGCATTGGAAGGCCGGTTCCTCCTCCGAATACACCATAGAAGAATTTGAATACACGGATAGTGTACGACCCTGCAAAATAAGTTCCACATACCACCGTAGAGAGAATAATATTACCACAAATCTAATCTACTGACACGTTTTGGCAGCATGACATCATGCCATGGCCTGGTAATTATTTGAACCATTTTTCTTTAATCAGCCCCCGCACATAACGCGAGGTGGTTTGTTGACACGTCTTGTCAAAGCAGAGATCATGTTCCCCTTATTACGGGATTCTCATTAATACGGACGTGGGTAACCCAACCGCGCCATCAATTACGGCGCTTGGGGGATAAGCGAGTTTTACCAGGCAAGTGGGGGCGCATAGTTTAGTCCGCCCTTATAAAGGGATAAGATCTCACCTTTTTCTACCCACGCCTTCTTCCTCCTTGCTCATCCATTCTCGCGCACTCGAGCTCCAGCGCCAAAGTCCGCATCCTCCTCCTCAACTCTCTCCAAACATGTCCGGAGTGGGAGGCAAGTGGATGGCCTCCTCCGTCACAGAGGGGCACATCAAAAAGTTACGTGGAGCCGGATACTTAGCCACGGATATCGCGCACCGGCTGCTAGCCACGGGGCAGATCGTCCCTACCCCGGAACCTCATGAAAGGGTGGCTTTCCTCCCCCATTTTGTCCGCGGATTGGGGTTTCCCCTCCATCCATTCGTCCGCCGCCTCATGTTCTATTACGGGCTGGACTTTCATGATTTGGACCCGAATTTCATCCTCATAATCTCGGCGTTCATCGTCGTGTGCGAGGCTTTCCTCCGCATCCGGCCCCACTTTGGCCTGTGGCTGAAGACCTTCAATATCAAGCCGAAGGTGGTGGGCGGCCAACAAGTGGAATGCGGCGGAGCCATGGTGGGCAAAATGCCCAACGTTATATGGCTTGAGGGCTCCTTCGTGGAGACCATAAAGGGGTGGCAATCGGGGTGGTCCTACATCACCAAGCCGTGCGACACCAACTGGGAGGCGGCCCCCGAGTTTCGATCCGGAATCCCCACGCGGCTCACTTCCTGGAAGGAGAAGGGCCTGTCCTGGGGTTCATCGGTGGAGCTGGACGGACTCCAGAAGTGTATCCGGAACATGATAAGCAAGAAACTTAAGCTTCAACATAGTCCAGGTCATGCTCTTCCGCCGGATCCTCCCGTGTCAACAATGGGATTTCAACTTATGGGAGTTCGACCCGGCCTGGCACCAGACTCTAAGCGAGCTCTTCGACACGAGGCATAAAGACGTTTGGAGGGTGTTGTTCAAGAGCGCCGAGGTCCATCCTTCTCTTACCGAGGACCGCGGGCTAAGCGCGAAGCGTTCTGCGAATCCGGTAAGTTCTATACATCTGATAGGGTGTTTATTTCCCGTAGCTTAACCATGTGCGGGGTCTGAGCTCCCATGCCTATGACAGGACTGGGTGGAGACATCAGAGCAGATCAACTATCCGACCCCTCTGCCCGAAGACCCTGTGGATGCTCTCCTTACGGAGATGCAGACTCCGGCTCCTTATGAGGTGCTGGATAAGACCAAGCAGAAGGCCAAGGGAACCCGAAAGAGTTCCCGGCGCTAGGTGGTATCGGACTCATCGTCCGATAAATCCGAGACGCACTCTTCCCATGAAAACAAGGAGAAGGATGATGAAGATTCTCCCCCTCCAGCCGGAGGAGACAAGAAAAGGAAAGCCGCCCCAACCGGGGAGGCCGAAGGGTCCAAGAAGGGAAGGACTCTCCTTCTGGACTGCTCCACCACTGCCGCCGACGGCGAAGACGAGTGGCTGCTCAGGGCTAAGCCCCTGGCGAAGTCGTAAGTATTCGGATACCAGAGTAACTCATAGTATAACTTTGTCGCACTGCTTCTCCTAACGTCGAATATGATTATGCAGTCCGCCCCAAGCCCGTATCGATGTATCATCGTCGGACGGTTCCTTGGACTCGTCGGACATGAATAGTGATACACTTCCAACTGCCTCCTCCCCTTGCTCTATGGACAATGCCGAGGTATTGTCTCAAGGGGCACCGAGCCGAGGAAGACGGTCCCGACGGCGCCTCAAGGCGACCTCCCGGACTCCAGGAGCAAAGGGAGCAAGGCTCCCGGGGGCTCCAAGTTCGGCTCTCAGCCGAACACCGCGCCGGAACCTGCAGTGGTTCTGGACTCAAGCAGGCGGCGCTCTTCCAAGAGGGGCAAGCCGCCCGTGCCGGTGACCTCTGTCCATCCAGAGGCACCGGACCACCTGCTGGGAGCGCTTCGCGGCGCTTCCATCGACGAAGAGCACCGCACTATTATGAGTGCATTGATCAAGAAGGTCCAGTCCGCCAAGAGTGGACTGACTGAAGCCTGTGCCAGCCTTCTAACAGGCTTTGAGGTAAGTATTTAAAATATAGAAAAATATTACCGCATAGACAGTAGCCCCTGATGCTCTGTTTGGTGTTCGCAAAGAAAAGCCAAATAGAGGATCAAATAATATATGCAGGAGTCTAATATAAGTATGTCTGTATGCGTATGCAGGCTTCGCTGCTGACCTCTGCCGCACTGACTGCGGAGGTCGCCGCACTGAAGCAGGACCTCGAGGGGTCCGAGAAAGAGCTCGGCCTTGCCAAGAGGCAGCTCGAGGAGAACAAAGGTAAGTAATACCTTGTCTATATATAAAAGAAAAATGTGGTTGCGAAATGACAGGATCATCGTGAATGTGCGAGGGGCCACGACCAAAGTGGCGAACCTGAAGCAAGCGTTGTCCGAGGCCGAAAACAAAGCGGCCAAGGAGCGCACCGAGCGGGAAAAGCAAGAGGCACGGGTGGGCGAGGTGCAGCAAGAGCTCCAGGCTCTTGTGACGAAGCATGAGGCTTTGGAGCTTGACTCGAAGACGCGAGAGTCTGAGATTGCCGCAGCCCTTGAGAGCGCAAAGAATGCCAAGGCTGAAGCCCAAAAGGCCCTCCAGGAGATTGAGGCGATGAGGAAGATAGCGGCGGGTAAGGCATTCAATATGCAAAGCAAGCATGTGAAAGTAAATTACTTGTTACTTACCCGAGTCCGGAGCTCTCCAGGAGCATTCGAAGATTTGCCCCTCAGCGTGTCGGATGCCGCAAAATTTTACCAGGTCGAGGAGGGAAGCTCGACGGAGAAGCTATTCTGGTCTTAGTATACTGGGACCGAACACCCGATGCCTATGAGCGACCAGCTAAAGCAACTGGTCGAGCTGCACAAGGCGGCCGAACAGGCCATGAGGGGCCTTATAGTCCGGATGTGGCCTGGTGAGTCCCTTCCCAACAGCTACTTTGGCCTGAAGAAGCGGCTTATGGATGCCTGCCCATGGCTGGAGGCCATAAAGCGGTCCGTCTGCATCGAGGGTGCACGCCGGGCCTTTGCCCGTGCGAAGGTGCATTGGGCCAAGATGGACGCTGAGAAGCTGGTGAAGGAGGGGCCGCCGCAGAGCAAGGAGCATCTCCACCCCGAAATGTATTATGAGGGTGTCCTGAAGGGTTCCCGTCTTGTGGCGGACGAGTGTGCGAAAGATGTAATTTTTGAATGAACTTGCTCGTGTGATCCTGTATTATGAAAACTTGTTGATATGTGCTATGCAACGCTTGTTTGAATTTAAAATATTACCTTTTGTGCAGCTGTTTATCAAATCTGAGAGATGGCCAGTCGTCAGCTTCTGCCCCCATGCCACGAGTGCTGGGGTGTTCGGGATAAACCTGAGCACACTTTTTCCCATTGTTGGGTCCTTCGAGGGAGGTGCTCAGCACAATGAACAGGGTAACCAGACTATAATGCTTTATCACTCTCACTTAGCCATAGAATTCTACAATTTTAAATTTTGGCGAAGCCCCTAGTAGTCGGAAGGCCGAATTCGGGGCGCTATACACGCCTTAAGCCGGACAAAGCCGACTCCTCGCTCTAATCGGCATAAGTCTTTAGGGACTCGAAACCTCTCGAACAGCGACCAACTCTCGCCTTATCATGACAGTCAGTTTTAGCTTTCTCTACTGAGGTGCTTAGCCCAGCTGAACCGGGGCACAATCGCAGTAGTTCTCCCAGTGCTACCTTAGCCGATATAGCGGAATGTAAGGTACCAAAACATGGGAGCTGGGCAAACCCAATTATTGACCCAAGACATGATTCGGAGCTGATGCATATAATGCTATAAGTTCGGGGTGCCGCACTGTCGAAAGTGTTCGGACTTCTCACGCCGTATTATGGGGTATGCTTAAGCCCCTGGCGCATTGGCCATACCAGAGTGTATGGGTGCTGAATGTCATGAATGAACATATATATATATATATATATATATATATATATATATATATATATATATATATATATATATATATATATATAAAGAAGAATAGAGAATGCGATAATAGTCTAGTGCTATGCATTGTTTATTCAAAAAGGGTGCATCGAAGCAGAATGATACAAGTAGTGTGATAAGCAAAAAGTAGGACTATTTGACATGTTTCCTCCAAGGGCAAGCCGAGGAATGGTATTTAAGGCAGGTATTTCACTCCTTATCAGAGACCACCTGGGAGTTCCATGGTGCGATGTAGCTTTCTGCCTCCTTGGTTGTTGCATCATGTGCCTGGCAACCGTACTGCCGGACGGGGTTTCCAGAGATTAAAGTCCTGAAAGAGAGAAAAATAACAAAGCGAGAAGCCCCTAGTGCGGTTGAGCCGCGTCTTGGGGCGTGCTGTAGTTGTGCCCCCTCCCCACCTATGCCCATGGTATTTTTAATGCGTAATTATGTACGCGTGGCACGGATTTCGCCGTTTGGCTGGTACTGGGGTGGGGGCCGCATTGCTATGCGGGCTCGGAACATGCCAGGCGGTCTTGTTGCCGATTACTCCGGGCGCGCTTGAAGGTGTCCGGGTCTTGAATCGCCGAACTGGTGGATTGCCTTAAGAGGCTGCTTTGCACTTCTGCTGCGAGGGCCGCAGTGTGCTCCTCCATACGGAGAGAGCGCTCTGTGTTTCCATTGACTGTGATGACCCCCCGAGGTCCTGGCATCTTGAGCTTGAGGTATGCATAATGCGGTACCATGTTGAATCTCGCAAATGCGGTTCGCCCGAGCAGTGCATGATAGCCGCTGCGGAACGGGACACTATCAAAGATTAACTCCTTGCTTCGGAAGTTATCCGGGGATCCGAAGACCACTTCCAGTGTGACTGAGCCTGTGCAATGTGCCTCTACACCTGGTATGATGCCTTTAAAGGCCGTTTTTGTGGGTTTGATCCTTGAGGGGTCTATACCCATTTTGCGCACTGTGTCCTGATAAAGAAGGTTCAGGCTGCTGCCGCCATCCATAAGGACTCGAGTGAGGTGAAATCTGTCAATGATTGGGTCTAGGACCAGTGCGGCGAATCCGCCATGACGGATACTAGTGGGGTGGTCCCTGCGATCGAAGGTGATCGGACAAGAGGACCATGGGTTGAACTTTGGGGCGATTGGCTCCAACGCATATACGTCCCTTAGCGCACGCTTCCGCTCCCTCTTAGGGATGTGGGTTGCGTATAACATGTTCACCGTCTGCACTTGTGGGGGGAACCTCTTCTGTCCTCCGGTGTTCGGCTGCCGGGGCTCCTCCTCGTCATCGCTATGTGACCCCTTATCTTTGTTTTCGACATTTAACTTGCCGGCCTGCTTGAACACCCAACAATCCCTATTGGTGGGGTTGGCTGGCTTGTCAGGGGTGCCGTGTATTTGACACGAGCGGTCGAGTATATGGTCCAAACTGGACGGGCTTGGAGTGCTTCTTTTGAATGGCTTTTTCCGCTGACCGGGTTTAGAGCCTTTGAATCCAGCATTGACTGCCATATCCTTGGTATTGTCATTGTTAATGCGGCGCTTGTGTTTGTTGCGACGTGACCTGCCATTGCCATCCTTGGTATCCGAAGTACCATGGTTCTTTGATATATTATTGCTGCGAGCCAGCCAATTGTCTTCTCTCGCGCAAAAGCGGGTCATAAGTGTCGTGAGGGCTGCCATAGATTTCGGCTTTTCCTGGCCAAGGTGCCGGGCGAGCCACTCGTCGCGGATGTTGTGCTTAAAAGCTGCTAGGGCCTCTGCATCCGGACATTCGATGATTTGATTTTTCTTTGTTAGGAACCGTGTCCAGAATTGCCTGGCCAATTCCTCTGGCTGCTGAATTATGTGGCTCAAGTCATCGACATCTGGTGGTCACACATAAGTGCCCTGGAAGTTGTCAAGGAATGCGGCTTCCAGATCTACCCAACAGCCAATGGATTCTGCTGGCAGGCTGTTGAGCCAATGCCGAGCTGGTCCTTTGAGTTTAAGTGGGAGGTATTTGATGGCATGTGGATCATCACCGCGGGCCATGTGGATGTGCAGGAGGAAGTCCTCGATCCATACCGCAGGATCTCTTGTGCCGTTGTATGATTCTATATTTACAGGTTTGAAACCCTCTGGGATTTGATGATCCATTCCTTCGTCTGTGAAGCATAGGGGGTGTGCGGCGCCTCTGTACTGGGCTATATCGCGACGCAGCTCAAATGAGTCTTGTCCACTGTGTTCGGCCCGGACGGACTTACTTTTACTGTATCCGGCGTGACGGTTATCGTCTCGCATAGTGGCGCGCCCTCGCGATCCGTAGATCGATCTTGTGTGTTTTGCTTTGTCCTCCAATACGTCTCGCAGGTCTGGCATATTTCCCCATGTCTTGACATTTTTATTTGAGTGGCGTCGGGGTGCGGGCTGAGCTTTTGGCTGAAATGCCTCTTTGTCGCGGCCACGAGGTGGCCGATCAGCCACGTCATACGCTGGAGATGTAGGTTTTGGTGCTTCCTCCTCCAGTCGGGGTAGCAACCTGCACTTTGGGTAACTCTTGGAGGGGCGTTCGAGTTTATATTCCTCGGCTGCAAGGACTTCAGTCCATCTGTCAGCTAGCAAATCTTGACCAGCTTGAAGCTGCCGTTGCTTTTTCTTAAGGCTATTTGCCGTGGCTATAAGCCGACGCTTGAAGCGCTCTTGTTCAACGGGATCCTCAGGCACGATGAATTCGTCATCGTCGAGGCTTGCCTCGTCTTTGGATGAGGCATGTAATTATCATCCTCCGCCTCTCCATCTGCCGCTCTCTCGGGAGGGCTGGCTTCTCCATCCTCCTGCCCTAAATCTTGCTGGAGGGGATTGTTGTCATCTTCGGCATTGTCCGGAGTGCTATTATCTCCTGTGCCAGTGTCACCGCTTTTGCTTTGGCGAGACTTAGAGCGGCGCCGCTGATGTCGGTGCTTGGGTTGCTTCTTGGAGGGGTCATCCTCTGTTGTCCCGTCGCCATTGCCTTCTTTGGGTGTGTCCACCATATATATGTCATATGATGAGGTGGCTGTCCAGTGCCCTGTGGGTAGTGGTTCTTGTTCGCCTCCTGCATCGTTGTCCATGCCGTCGATGTCTTCGGAGTCGAAGTCGAGCATGTCGGTCAAATCGTCGACAGTGGCTACTAAGTGGGTGGTGGGTGGGCGGCGAATTTCTTCGTCATCCGCATCCCAATCCTGCCAGACATAGTTCGGCCAGGACTCTCCTGACAAGGATAGAGACCTTAATGAGTTCAGTATGTCGCCGAAGGGTGAGTGCTGAAAAATATCCGCAGAGGTAAACTCCATGATCGGCGCCCAGTCGGATTCGATAGGCACGGGTGCAGGCGGTTCGGAGTCCGTGGCCGGGGAAGAATCCGGTAGTTCGGCGTCATGGCTCCCGTGAAGGGTAAGGTCGATACTCGGCTCGATCGCCGATGAGAGTGCGGCCTCCATGGCGGGGTCTATCCACCCGTCCATGGATGGTGCAACTGGCTCCGAATTGAGGGTCAGAGCGGTTGCCGGCGCGATCTCCTGAACACTGTCCGATGGCAGAGCTAAATCATGCTCATCGTGACCATGTGGCGCACTAGGCAGGGGCTCGAATCCGTCGAAGATCAAGTCTCCGCGGATATCGGCCGTGTAGTTTAAGCTTCCAAACCTGACCTAGTGGCCAGGGGCGTAAATCTCGATCTTCTCCATATGGCCAAGCGAGTTGGCCCGCAGTGCGAAGCCGCCGAACACAAAAATCTGTCCAGGGAGAAAAGTCTCACCCTGAGCTACATCAGTATCGATGATTGAAGGAGCCATCAAGCCTAATGATGACGACACAGAGGAACTCTCAATGAAAGCACCAATGTCGGTGTCAAAACTGGCGGATCTCGGGTAGGGGGTCCCGAACTATGCGTCTAAGGCGGATGGTAACAAGAGGCAGGGGACACGATGTTTTACCCAGGTTCAGGCCCTCTTGATGGAGGTAAAACCCTATGTCCTGCTTGATTTATTCTTGATAATATGGGTAGTACAAGAGTTGATCTACCACGAGATTGAAGAGGCTAAACCCTAAAAGCTAGCCTATGGTATGATTTTCTATTGTCCTATAGACTAAAACCCTCTGGTTTATATAGACACCGGAGGGGGCTAGGGTTACACAAGGTCGGTTACAAAGGAGGAGATATACATATCCGTGTTGCCTAGCTTGCCTTCCATTCCAAGTAGAGTCCCATCCGTACACGGGACGAAGTTTTCAATCTCATATCTTCATAGTCCAATAGTCCGGCCAAAGGATATAGTCCGGCTGTCCGAAGACCCCCTAATCCAGGACTCCCTCAATTTTTCTTGGACCAGAAGACAACCAGGAGACTTGGAGAAGAAGTCGGAGGAGCCACGAAGTGGCCACAAGTACGGAGGGCGCGCCCAGGGGGTAGGGCGTGCCCCCACCCTTGTGGGCCCCCCGTGACCCTCCCGACCTAATTCTTTCGATTGTATATTCCCACATATCCCCAAACCACCAGAGGGAGCCACAAAACACTTTTCCGCCGCCGCAACCTTCTGTACCCGTGAGATCCCATCTAGGGACCTTTTCCGGCACCCTGCCTGTAGTGACCCAATCCCAATGGACCGTATTCTCTATGCATAAGTGTCATCCCTAGATCGGTATTGCTGACACACATAGTACTCGAGGATTTATAACAGAGTTCAATCACACAATTATTACATCGAGTGTCTAAAGAAAATTACTTATTACAATAATGTGGCTGAAGGCCATCTAAATAACTCGCGGAAGCATCGAAGATAAATGAGTCCATCCAACTCCATGGCAAAACTGAGTGCATGACAACGACCTATCGCACCTTACTCTTCATCTGAAAATTCTGCAACATGATACATTGCAGCCGTGTAGGTCAGCACATGGAATATGCTGGCAAGATCACACTATAGAGAAAATGATGCAATAATAACTATCACTACATGCACATTTGGCTGGTGGAGGCTCTAAGTTTAACATTTGCATAAAGCTAATTTTTCCCTACAACAAAAAGGAATAGATTTTTATTTAACTACCAAGTTTATGTCGTTATTGAGAAGGTTTCCCCAACTCAATACCCAAAAGAATATTAATAACCCAACAAATTCATTAAATAAAGTGATGAGATCAATCAATAATTAAAACACCAGATACTCAAGATGTCCATAACCGGGGACATGGCTAACCATGATTAGTTTATACACTCTATAGAGGTTTGCGCACTTTTCCCCACAAGACTCGACCGCATCCATGATCGGAAGATCAGACATAGTCTTTCTGAAGCATTAACTCTTTACTCTGGGTAGATAGTACCACCTACTTTCCCCTACATCTGCTAGCCTACCACTAAAAGTGGTCACACAACTTACTCAACTATGCTAGAGCCCATAATGGCTTGTGGCTGCACACGAAAGTTTCTAGAATGAATAGTCTTATGATCCCTTTGAGCCTTGGTGGCATTCCATAGGATGATCACACGGGTACTCCGAGATATCCTAGGACAACACTGGATTGCTCCAGGTGCTCGCAACCAATCCACCCAAATGTGTATTAAAGTCGCCACCTTAGGTTTGCCTTAGTTAAAATCTCTCACAACTTGCATGATTCTCACATACCAATCCCCGTCTACGAGCATGGCTAATCAATAAGAGCATAACATATATTCCCGGGGTGATAAAAGGATAATAGGTTCCTACCTCATCAGCTACTTAACCACAACCACATGTTCACAATCCTACTCATGCAATGTTCGAGGGTTGAGACTAATGCATAAAAACTGGGTAATACATGGATATGATCAAAGTGTAACTTGCCTTGCTGACGATTAGAAAACCCTAGAGATTGGTAGTAGCAAGCTTCGCACTCCGGAAAATCTATCATAGACAAACATTAGCATAGATAAGCACTCAAGCATAAGAGGCAAATAGAAAATCCAGAGAAAAATATCTAAACAAAAAGTTCGAGTGAAGAGCTTTGATTTGCAAAAAGGATCAATCAAATCAGACATAAGAAACTCAAGTTACGATCAAAAGAAGTTCAAATTCAAATCTGTTTGAAACCGAATTTTAAACTTTCAAAAACATGTTTAAGTTGATTATCTGAACAGAGGGGATCGGAACAAAGAATTTGGCGTTGGTTTCGTTGCATTAGGATAAACGATCAAAAAGTTGTGGTCGTTTAAAGATCAGGGACTAATCTGCAAAGAAAATAATTACGGATAGGTCCCTGGCCAAAAATAAACGGAAAAAGAAAAATCTAGCGAACGAACGTTCGCTACAGAATCCTAACAAACGAAACCGTTCTCTACCGAAGACTAACGGACGAACGCCCTCTAAATAAGTTAACCTAAAAATAAACCGGATTTAGAAAAGAAAACCGAGAAAACCGGATCGGACGGCGTGATGGTGGCGAGGCGGGGCGATGACGGATGTGGGGCAACGCGGCAACACGAGGCGGCCGCGCTGGCGTGGGGTGGTGTAGCGAGGCGGCAGTGGCGGCGCGATGAGGCGGCGGCGGCACGGAAGCGGCGACTCAGCTTGGGCGACGGGAGGCGGCGGCGACTTGTGGCAGGGAGGGGCCGGGGGCCTCAGCTTTTAAAGGGGTCGGGGGAGTGCTGCTTGAAGGAGGGGCAAGGCGGCGGGGCGCGGAATCCGAGCCAGACTCGGCGACAAGGGAGTGCAGCGGCCGGACTCCGGCGGGAGTCGGTCGCGGGCAGGGCGTAGGGCCGTGGCCTGGCGCTAGCTGGGCCGGCCCAGTTTCGGCGGAGATTTTTTTTAAATAATGCCGCAAAGAAAAAATCCGAATAAAATAAAATAAAATTCCTAAAATTTCAAAAACAATTTTCACCACCCCCTAGTAATATTTGGGACAAGGTGAACATTTTTCTGGACTAAATGCAATTTTTTTAAAATGCAACCTTTTCCCTAATTTAATAAAATGCAACCGGATACAATTGCAAATAAATGCAAATAAATATATTTTTGTTCAAAATTAAATTTCCAATATTTCTAGCTGTCTTGAAGAAGTCATATTATCTTCTCTCATTATTCTATTTATTTGAAATAATTGGATAAATAATTTCGAATAAGAATTAGTTTGATCCAATTTGCCAATTTTGAAAATTCAAAAATGGGTTTTTGTGAAAACCTCCAACTCTCTCAATTGGTCATTGAGTTGCTTAAGGTTTCTAGGATCAAAAAGTCCAATTAAAACAAATTCCGAATGCACAAATTATGGATGCATATGATGACCTAATGATTAACATCCAAATTAAAAATTGGGATGCTACACTGCCAGAGGGGGATTCGATTGTGAAGGGCTTCAACATCAACTCTATTGCCCTCTCGATGAAGCGTGAGTAGTTTACCACAGACTTATGGGTCCATAGCCAGTAGCTAGATGGCTTCTTCTCTCTCTTTGATTCTCAATACCATGTTCTCCTCGATGTTCTTGGAGATCTATCCGATGTAATCTTCTTTTGTGGTGTGTTTGCTGAGATCCAATGAATTGTGGATTTATGATCAGCTTATCTACGAATATTATTTGAATCTTCTCTAAATTCTATTATGCATGATTTGATATCCTTGTAAATTGTAATTCTCTTCGAACTATCAGTTTGGTTTGGCCAACTAGACTGGTTTTTCTTGCAATGGGAGAAGTGCTTAGCTTTGGGTTCAGTCTTGCGGTGTCCTTTCCCAATGACAGTAGGGGCAGCAAGGCACGTATTGTATTGTTGCCATCGAGGATAATAATATGGGGTTTTCATCATATTGCTTGACTTAATTCCTCTACATCATGTCATCTTACTTAATGCGTTACTCTGTTCTTCATGAACCTAATACTTTAGATGCAGGAAGGAGTCGGTCGATGTGTGGAGTAATAGTAGTAGATGCAGAATCGTTTTGATCTACTTTACACGGACGTGATGCCTATATTCATGATCATTGCTTTAGATATCATCATAACTTTGCCCTTTCCATCAATTGCTCGGCAGTAATTTGTTCACCCACCGTATTATTTGCTATCTTGAGAGAAGCCTCTAGTGAAACCTATGGCCCCGGGTCTATTTTTCATCATATAAGTTTCTATTTTCCATCATATAAGTTTCCGATCTACAATATTAGTTTCCGATCTACTATTTTTGCAATCTTTTACTTTCCGATCTATAAACCAAAAATACCAAAAGTATTTACTTTACCATTTATCTATCTCTATCAGATCTCACTTTTGCAAGTAACCATGAAGGGATTGACAACCCCTTTATCACGTTGGGTGTAAGTTGTTTGATTGTTTGTGTAGGTATTAGGTGATTTGTGCATTGTCTCCTACTAGATTAATACCTTGGTCCTCAAATTGATTGTTGGTGTACAAAAGTAGGGGCTCTCCTTCGTACCCCTTTACTTGTGCACGGGCAGTCAGAGCCGCGCCCGCGGCCGCACTGAGCAAGGCAGAGGAGGGAAGCCGGAGCACAAGACAGCCAGAGCAACGCCAAGACCAGAGGCACAGAGAGCAAAAGGGCGAGGTGGACTCCCCCGGCAAGACCCTTGCCGGGGCGTCTTTCGCAGCCCCGGCAAGATCCTTGCCGGGGCAACTTGCCTGACGCCAGCAGAGCACTCCACCCTTGAGCCCAAGGGTGTCCAACACCATCAACTACATTGGAACCAAGGCTCAAGAGGAACCTCCATGGTGGCATGTAGATCTTTGTGGAGATCATAGATACACAAGATCAGATGAGGACTAGAAGAAGATGATCCTTGGCAAGATCCTTGCCAAGGAAATCCATGAGACCGCCGGCAAGATCCTTGCCGGGGACGACCGCGGTGCCACGGCAAGACCCTTGCTAGGCCCCCGACAAGACCCTTGCCAAGGACATCTGTGGGGCCGCAGCCAGGCCCACGTTTGCCAAGACTCCACCGCCGCACCCATGTATCTGCTAGCTCAACCAGCTGGGCAGGCATCTGCGTGGCAGCGTGCGGCCTCCATACCGACTTAGCAAGCACCTGTGTGGTGGCATGCAGATCTTCGTGAATACTCTGCCACCACGCCTACCCAGCAGCCAGCCAACGTGGCGCTACAACACCTCATCACCTCGGACGCGCATCGGAGCCAGGCGAGGCGGCGATAGATGGGACGAGCTTCCTTGCCGTCCCCAATAAAGCAAGAGGGGCACGTCGGCAGCGCATTAAATGCATTTGTCCAACGATGCCAGAGGATAGACTCAACCACTATACACCTTTCCACCTCCTGTGTGCCACTGTTGCGACCCCTTTTGTCTATAAAAGTAGGCCCAAGGCGTACTGGAGAGGGATTCAGATCTTTGGAACTAGACACACACCGTAGCTAGTTCAATAACTCAAGAACACTCAAATATACATCAAAGCAGGACTAGGGTATTATGTGTCTCCGCAGCCCGAACCTGGGTAAACGACCCTTGTGCTGACCGCCAGACCCGCTCTTTGCACAACCCCGCGCCCGCCAACCGTAGAAGGCATCCAAGTGATTCCATAGGTGTCATTTCCACCGACATCTCTGGCGCGCCAAGCAGGGGGGCGCAGTTGTGAAAATCCAGTCTAGCAGTTAGTTTAGTAGTTCTTCATCGCCATGGCTCCCAAGAAGAAGACGATCACGACGATTGGTTCGTCGGGGGCCGAACGGCCCGTACTAGTGCGGGCGAGTGGTGGGGCGGTCATGGAGGGAAGCCGAGGCGCGGCCTGCGAACACCCGCATCACTCTGGCAGCCAAAGCCTGGCGAGCGGCATCATTCGTGCGCGAGACGATGGGCCGCACGCCACCAAATCCAAAGACGGAGCCAGGGCCCCTGTAGGTTGCGTGGGGCCCTCCAGGGGTGGTGTCGTGCCACCCACGGGCGGCGCGACGACTTCCGAGATGCCTACACCGGCGCCCACGACGTGCTCTTCCCAGGTTGTGCGCGACGAGCAGCATCACCACGCTAGTGACCCTGGGCGCCGCCGTGGGAAGAGTCATGTGCATCATTTGCGGGATGTAGAAGGCCAGCATGCACACCGAGACGCTGGCGAAAACGGCGCACGGCCGCCAGGCCGTGATAGAGCTCCTTCTAACGTGGTTAGAAGTCGGAGCGCGTCATGGTCCACACAGCTTTCGCCATCACCCACACCAGCAGAAGCTTTGGCGTGTGCGCAATTGCTCCTCGACTTTCCTCCTACTGCAAAAAAGCCCGATGAGTGGAGAGCCACCATCCGGAGCCTCGTTGGCGTTGCCAACAAAGATGAACCGCAACCAGTGGGGCCCCCAGGCCGGCGCTCCATCGAGCCACCGCATGCCAGTGGTGGAAGGGCCGGAGGTGCTGCAGCCACGGTGCACTCTCCTCCTCCACACCAGCCACCGCGGGTGCCGGTCCGTCGTGATGACACTTGTGATAACATCTCCATAGCGTCATCCGACCCACGGACCCACCGCGATCAGCGCCAAGTTCTTCGGGAGCGAGCCCGTGAAGACGCTCGAACCACCATCGAGCGCCGGTGCGACGCACGCCACCAGTCAGATAGGAGGGCGGGGCCCATTATGGACCAGCAGCATCGGGAGGATCTGGCGGCCTACCCTACGAGGTGGGTTGCCTGGCCTTTTGTAACACCCACAATGCGGCTATATCTCCCACGTGTCGGGGCACGACTTAGAGGCATAGCCGCATGGTAGGTTTGTCGCAAGATGGGTAATCTTCACACAATCCAATGTACTGAATAAGAAAGGAATAAAGAGTTGTCTTACAATCGCCACTTCACACAAATAACAAGGTAAACATACATCATCCAGAATACAATCAAGATCCGACTACAGAACCAAAATAAAAGAAGACAACCCCAAATGCTAGATCCCCGATCGTCCCAACTGGGCTCCGCTACTGATCAAGGGGAAATGAAACAAAACAACGATCAATATCTTCATCTAGCTCCCACTTATAGCTCGGTTGCGTCATCTGCACTGGTGTCATCGGCACCTGCAACAGTTTGGAAGTAACTGTGAGCCACGAGGACTCAGCAATCTCACACCCGCGAGATCAAGACTATTTAAGCTTATGGGTAGGAAAGGGTAGTAAGGTGGAGCTGCAGCAAGCACTAAGCAAATATGGTGGCTAACATATGCAAATAAGAGCGAGAAGAGAAGCAACGCAATGGTTGTGAAGTTAAAAGTGATCAAGAAGTGATCCTGAAACTACTTACGCACAACCATAACACAAGAACCGTGTTGACTTCCCGGACTCCGCCGGAAAGAGACCAACATGGCTACACACGCGGTTCATGCATTTTAATTAAGTTAAATGTCAATTTCTCTACAACTGGATATTAACAAATTCCCATCTTCCACATAACCGTGGGCACGGCTTTCGAAAGTTTATACCCTGCAGGGGTGTCCCAACTTAGCCCATCACAAGCTCTCACGGTCAACGAAGGATATTCCTTCTCTCGGGAAAACCCGATGAGTTTCGGAATCCCGGTTACAAGACATTTAGACAATGGTAAAACAAGACCAGCAAAGCCACCCGGATGTGCCGACAAATCCTGATAGGAGGTGCACATATCTCGTTCTCAAGGCACATCGGATTGTCCAAGCTTCCGGTAGGCGGGCCCAGAGTTGCCCCTGGTGGCCACCAGCGACTGACAGGTTGGACCAACACTCAGAGGAGCACTGGCC
>NC_041384.1:380598458-380627340 GCF_002162155.2 Triticum dicoccoides
GGGGGGTTAAAATAAAGATGACCCTCGGGCTCCAGAAACCCAAGGGAATAAGGCTTAGGTTGTTAGGCAAATGTAAAACCAAGGTTGGGCCTTGCTGGAGGAGTTTTATTCAAAGCAAACTGTCAAGGGGTTCCCATAACACTCAACCGCGCAAGGAACACAAAATCAAGGAACATAACACCTGTATGATGGAAACTAGGGTGGCAAGAGTGGAACAAAACACCAAGCATAAGGCCGAGCCTTCCACCCTTTACCAAGTATTAGATGCATTAATTAAAATAAGAGATATTGTGATATCCAAACATATCCATGTTCCAACATGGAACAAACTTCATCTTCACCTACAACTAACAACGCTATAAGAGGGGCTGAGCAAAAGCGGTAACATAGCCAAACAACAGTTTGATAGGAAGGTTGGTTAGAGGCTTGACATGGCAATATGGGAGGCATGATATAACAAGTGGTAGGTAGCGTGACATAGCAATAGAGCGGACAACTAGCAATCAAAGATATAAGTGATTTCGAGGGTATGGTCATCTTGCCTGAGATCCCGCAAGGAAGAAGAACGAGTCCATGAAGAAGACAACCAGACGTAGTCGAACGGATCCTCACAACTCCGGAACGAAACCGAAGCTAACGAGATTAGCAACCCGGAAAGAAGAAAACAACATAGTAACCAAACATCACATAAGCATGGCATGATGCGCAAACAAGTATGATGCATGTCCGGTTTAAAGAGGCATGGCATGACAAAATGCACAAACAATACTACAAATTAAGTGGAGCTCAATATGCAATGAGTTGCATATTGACGAAACACCACATGACTTATTTAGTTCGATCTCGTTTATGTACCCAACAATATTAAATGTTGATTAACATGGCAAGAGGTGAAGCATATGAAAACTACCTATCTAGACAAGTTTAAATGAGGCTGGAACAACAAACAACAATTCCAGAAAATCCCCATGTGCATATTATGAATTTGGTACTGTTCTGCCCTGAACCATATTTTAGAGATGTTAAACATGCAAAGTAAAGTCACCATGTTAAGCTATGCATTTTTCTACCCCATTTACATATAAAGATTATTAAATTTGGAGCTACGATTATTTAGTTACGAAATAAATCATTTTAGCATGTCATTTGAGCAAATTTAATCAAACAACATTTTAAACATGCATGAAAGCAGCATATTATGAAAGTAGATGAAATTCTAAGCACTTTTCATATTTAAAGTTTTTCCATATGATGCATAGTTTGTGAGATATGAAATGCATGATCTAGAGGGACTTTTCTGCAAACTGATGTTCTCTGGAATAATAGGTAAATTCGCTGGCAGGAAAAAAATACACTGGGCCGGTTCTGGCTGGCCCAACAGTGCACGGTTCAGGGGCTGGGCGGATGCTCACGTTGGGCCTGGCCCGGTCAGTGGAGCAGGCTGCAGAGGCGGTGTTGGTGTGGGCCTTGGTGGATCGAACGAGGAGATGGAGGGGGCGCGGTCAACGCAGGCGCTGGACTTGGCTGCTAGTCGTCTCCTTCACCAGAGACAGAATGAAGGTGCGATGGCAAGGGAAAACAGAGGCTGCCGAGGGACCTGGGGATGGGCGCCAGCGACGCGGACGAGACGAAGGAGGTCTCCGAGTGAAGAAGCTCTAGGAGGCGAAGGACGGCGAGCGAGGAACCGGGCGCAATGCAGGTCGAGGAGGGGTATCCCGGCAGCGAGCTGCTCCACCGGAAGCTTCCTGTATGAACGAGAAAAGGAGGAGGTTCAGAGAGGGAGAAACAGCAGACGGAGAGATAGGGCAATGGGGCGGCAAGGCGTGGCTCACCCGAGGGGCTTGCCGACGGTGACAAGGCAGGGCGCCGCTGGTTGTCACGGGAGCGGCGCGGTGACGAGGCCAACCATGGCAGAGTATGGCAGGGCGGAGGAGCTCGGTTGCTTCTGCTGACGATGGAGGCGAGCTCCATGGCAGAGGGCGTGACAACGCGTCTGCTCATTCGAGGAGGCAGCACATGACGCATGCATCGAGCTTGTTCCCGAGAGAGGACGACGGTGGCGGACTTGACACGATCCCGGTGACGCGGACAAGGTGAGGAGGAGCGGAGGTGGAATGCACTGGTCCTTGGCGACTCGCGGGTGAAGGAGGAGTTCAGGTCGTAGGCGGCCATGGCGTTCGGGGATGGAACTCCTATCGTTGCTGTCCAGAGGGAAAAGAGGTTAGGAAGGAGACAAAGAAAGGAAGGGAGGATGAGGGACGGCGGTGCTCAACTGTTGCAGTGCCGATGGTCACCGCCGAGGTCGAGGCGGGGCATGCTCTGGCGGACGAGCGTCGAGGCTCCGCTTGTTGCCTAGCAGGGAAGCAAACGGACAGGGGGGATTAAGGCAGGGGAGGAAGAAAAAGGCCCGGAGAAAGAGAGATGCAGGGAGCAGGGCGTCGCACAGCCTGGATCCGGGCGTTGCTGGCTTTCTGCCGGCGACGACGACTGCAGCAGGTTCGGGTGGCCCGTCGGGGTCACACAGCCGAGGCAGGGAAGACCAGGCGAGGTGTGTGGGTTGGTCGGGAATGCAAGATGAGGGAGATAGTGGCAGCCAGTTGGTTGGGAGAGAGATCGGGAGGGATCCCGAGGAAGAGGTAGGTAGGTGGCGGAGGGCAGGGGAATGGATGGGACATTGCTCCTAAGATTTAGGGTTAGAGTTTAGTTTATATAGCAAGGGGATATCAGCAGAGTTAATTTGGATCCTCCGATCAAAAATCAAGCGGTTGTGAACAAATGGCTTAGGGGAGTCCAACAAAGAACCGAAGATACTTAGGAGATGTTTGGGGAAGATCCAGACCCAACGGTCACGACTGTCCGGGTCGGGTTCGGGTAAGGTTCGGACGCACACACGAGGGGGTGGGTCTGTGCAATGTACAGAGGGACTCGAGTTTAAGCAAGAGGGAAAACGAAGAACAAGGTTGGTCTCGAACCGGTCAACGAAGGCAAGGGGGGACGCGACAATTACGAACGGATGCAAGCTTTATGAAAACATGCAGATGCAATGCACATGATGCTATGATAAAATGCAACATACAAACGAAAGACATGACAACAACGAAAAAACATGGAAGGCGTCTGAAGCGTCGGTCTCGGGGCATCACAACACTCCACCACTACGAGAGGATCTCGTCCCGAGATCTAGGATGGCACTGGGGAAAAACAGAAGAGGAAGGGGAAGAGGTAAAACTAAGTTGCTTCTTCGACAAACGAGTGAAACCAAAGAACCTTGATAGGTTAACCAATTTTGAGAAAAGAATACGACGGAGATGAACAAAGTTGAAAACACTCTGTTAGAAAAGAGGAACAAGGATGAACAAATTCGGACAGCACTCCGGTTGAAAAGAGATGTAAGACTTGATAAGATGAAAAGAACTTGAATGAAGGACACGACACTCCAGTTGAATGGATAAGCAAAGGAAAGAACATGAACTTTGACACAAAATGGGATGATGGGTCGAAGAGTGCAACATCACAATGCCTCCGGAACAAAATATAGAAAGGACTAAAAGTAATGAAGAAGAAAACAACATCTTCTACGTCGAATGAATTTGAAAGCATCCTTAGAAAGAAGGATTGAATGGAGTTGTTGAAAATTAAACAACAAAAGAATAAGGTTGTAGTGGGCTTATGGAAAACATCTCAAAATCTTGAGGTGAAATTCTGCCACTAATGAAAAACAATAGATTGGATTGATATGAACAAGGAAACGAGAAACTTATTTCACTGGGAGGATAAGTGAAGAACTTGGGTCATTTATAAGCACCATAAATAGCAACAACCCTTAGGGAAAGCTTTAGGTGAAATATAACCCAAGACAACTCCAATGAAGAGATTGATGGGTTGCAAAGGATCTCATGAACGAAGAGAAAATGACAAGTTTAACATATGTCATTCCGGACAACTTGTGAATCATGAAACACGAAGGGAAATTGTCAAGAGTGACATAACACCACGTCAAAAGATAAGATAGGAAGAACTGCACTTTTGGAATGCACGATGAAGAATAAATGAAGTATAGCTTGGTGGATCTTAGCTTCGAGAAAAAACTTGAAGCACAATTGAAGAATGAAAAGAATCCTTGACGAACCACCATGTTGAGCCTCCATGAAGAACTCCGGAAATAAAAGGATGATAGAAAGAAAGAGAAGTTGAAAACACAAGGTGAAGCCTTGTAATGATTTAGATGGATCTTCGTGACGATATAATTGAGAGAGCTTGGAACTCCGGGAAAAGAAAAGATGAAACAATTGAAACCGAGAATTTGATGAGCCTCCGGAATAAGGAATTGAATTTACTCGATGAAACAAGAATAAGAATTACATTATGCTTATCCTTCACCAGTTGAAATTGATGACAAGCAATGGATTTGGCATACTACTTATTCTCCTAGAAAGGATTAAGATAGATATGGCGCAAACTTGAGAAAGGTCTTCAACGATCCGCCAGTAGGATTGTAAAGAATGAATGAATTGATATGAGAACATAGGAAGAGGAATCTTGAACAAACCACCGTAAGAATTAAAAATGATCAAGGAATAGATAGCGAAACACCGGGAAGAATTAGCAAATGAACGAAGATGCTTGATTAGCAAATATTTGGATGATGCACTGTCAGGACCCTGATTCTAAGTCACACCGATCTAGCATGTAACACATCATATCACTTTGCGGCCTCACACACGGTAATCCCACGGGTGTCGCCTTACCTGGCCCGGGCCGTTTGCGCCTTTTGGCTCACATATATGATAGTGTCGCTAGTATCCATATGACAGAGAACCCGAACCGACATGACTAGTCGTGAACCCAAAGTGGCACTAACTTATGGGGACATGCATACATGAAACAACACCGAGCATGTCGGTCAGCAGTGTGTGAATCCGGGCTATAGCAACTGGGCTAACAGGACTCCGGGAATCCGGGCTGTAGCAGGCTAGCAGGACTCCAGAAGTCACCGTGTGACATTTCCCCGAAAGGACAGACACAGGAACGATGTGAATCACACGCCGGCCAGTCTAAGTGTTCCGGAGCAGTAGTGCTGGGCTAGCAGGACTCTGATGAACCGGGCTGTAGCAGACTACCATGGCTCAGTGGAAGCACTAGACCACATTTCCCCATAAGAGAGGCTACCAAGGATAAACAACTAGGTTGTCGGATCCCACACATAGCAATACATGTCACATGTACGCATAACATGCAAGTATGTGTCGTACAACATGGCATCACAATATAACTCAAACTCATATAGATAAAGGCCCAGAAGAGCCACATAGCATTAATACAAACAGAGGTCTCATGACCCATCATTCAGAGCATACAAGCAACGGAAGCATTACATGTCTGAGTACAGACAACTACAAATGAAAAAGGCTGAGAAGCCTGACTATCTACAAGACCCTCCCAAGGGTACAAGATCGTAGCTGAGGTAACAAGCTACTCGTCGAATTCCAAGCCGTACTACTAGAGAGACAGATGTCTCACCTGCAAAACATACATAAAGCAAACGTGAGTACAAAGGTACTCAGCAAGGCTTACATCAGATCCTATCATACATGCATTTGTATCAAGAAGGTAATGTGGGGTTTAGTTGCAGCAAGCCAGCTTGACTCAGTGGCTATCCTGTTCTACGACAATGAGAAACTTCTTTGAGGTGAGGCAGCGCACACGAGTCCACTAATCACCACAACAATACAATACTATGGATTCATCCCTTTCTCTCTACGAGAAGGCCATCCATAGCACTCACACTTGTCTTGAGCATTTTAGAGTATCCACTTTAAGTTGTCTATGTACCACGTAAGCATCCAAGAAGTCCATAACCGAGGACACGGCTATTCGAATAGATCATGATAACCCTGCAGGGGTGTACTTCTTCACACACACTCTCACCACTTATCACCATGTACACGTCATGTATCTCGGCAACCTTCAAGCGGAAGCCTGGCGAGGGTGTCAGCCACGACCTGACTAACCACACAAGACTCTGGTCCAGGTTTATCACCTATTCGGGTTCCATCCGCAAGGACATCCGGACGGGGTTTCGCTCACGGCCCCAAACGATGTGTATAGGGTTCTCGAGCCCACCATCCAAGTGCCACTCGGTACACCGGGCCACAGTGCCTAGTCTGTCCCGAGTCCACCCTGCCGGGTGCCACTCGGTAGAAAAATAGCACTACCTACAAACACCAGAAACTATTTGCAACTCCTGGACAGAGATCAAGTTAGTTAATAAGTCGAGAGGGGCACTTAAGCATTCCAATGTGTGGTAGTAACTAGTCATTGGACGACATACACGGAACTCAGTGCTTAAGGATGGTTCCAGTGAGACAACCCACCATGTACTCCTACATGGCCTCTCACCGCTACCTTTACCAAATCGTGTTCACACGCTTAACTCTCAGCACCAAAACATATCGTAACACTCCAATTCATTCCCGATGAATCAGACCTGACACAAGTCTAAGCAATAGCTGGCATGGTATGGTAGGAACACAACATGGCTCAATCAACTCCTACACATGCTAGTGGGTTTTAACTATTTACTGTGGCAATGATAGGTCATGCAGAGGAATGGGTTCAACTACCGCAGCATAAAGTAGCAGTTGAATCGATGTTGTCCTAATGCAATAAAAGAGAGTAGGGCGAGGGAGTGGGATTTTATCGGAATGAACAAGGGGGGTTTGCTTGCCTGGTAGATCAACAGGGGGGCACTGCTCCATAGACAGGTACTCTGGAGCACTCTCCGGAGCAGGACCTATCGAGAAGGAACGGTGTCGACAATCAATACACAACAATATGCAACAATATGATGCATGAACATGGCATGAATATGTGATGTGTTTTGAGCTAATGCATTTAGCATTCAACTTGGAAGAGGTCCATTTGAACCAAAGGTTCAAATGCAACTCTAATTTAAGTCCCTTTAAATGCCATAAGTGTGTTTTCATATATACAACATGTATAGGTTGGTTTGTCATGCATGAAAATGGTACAGATGGATAGATTGAATTTTCCTGATAATTTTCATATATAACTTATTTCAATCTGAGCTACGGTTGAATTTCTGTGATTTTTTGAAGTTTATAACATTTTCTAGAATTTCCTGATTTAATTTAATACCAGAAAATGAATAACTGCGTCAGCATGACAGTAGCATGACGTCAGTGAGTCAACCTCGGCTGACCAGGTCAGACCTGATCCGTGGGGACCTCACGTCACTGACTCAGTTAGTTAACATGTTTAATTAGTTGTTAAACTATTTGGGCGGCGGAGACCACGGGCGTGGAGCCAGCGCTCTTCCGCGTCATCTGGAGCAAGTGGGAGAGGCGGGGACGACCGGAGCTCGCCGGAGCGGAGCCCGGCACAGCGGCCAGAGCACGGCTTCGAGCGGGAGCGGGCTGCGGGGCACGAGGAGGCCACCCGAGGGGCTCTGCGGCACCCTCGTGGCACCAGGAGCACGGTGACGTGCTCGGGTGCGAGCTGCAGCGACTAGCGCGACGACGGCGACATGGACGATGGCAAAGGGCTACGCCCGTGGTGGTGGACGGGGCTACGGCGCGTGAACGGCTAAACGGAGAGAGGGAGAAGGAGCAGGAGCTCACAAACGATCTCCGTGGTCTTGACGGCGAGCTCGGGGATGCGCTGAGGTTGACGGTGCGGCTATGGGGATCCACGGCAGCCGGAGATGATGACGACGGTGATGGAGGCGCTCCAGGGTCTCCCGAGGTGCGTGGCTCGACGGAGAGGTAGACGGAGACATGGCGGAGCTTGCAGACACGGAGAGAGGGCGAGGGGGCGGTGGCTACGGCAACGGCGAGCGGCGGCGACGGCAGCGCTCGGGTGGGTCGAGAGAGAGGGATCTAGGGGAGGAGGGAGAACGAGAGAGAGTGAGAGAGGTGCGGGGCGGCGCGTGGTGTCTCTAGAGAGACGTGTGAGGGAGCAGAGAGGCAGGAGGTGGCCGGGCGCGTGCCCCTGTCCTCCTGGCGCGAGGAAGGGGATGACTGGCGCGGCCAGCTGGTTGGGCCGGCCTGCTGGGCCGCACAGTGCCAGGCTGCAGGTAAGTCCAGGCAAGGTTTTTCCTTTTTGTTTATTTTCTACTTTTCTGACATTTGTTTTGACTTAATAATAAAACTAAATCATTTTATTTTCTTCTGACAATTTTTGCAGGGACCTAAGGGATTAATCCAAAGCCCCTCACCAAAATTAAGAACTTTTGGACATATATAAAATATATAACATATATATATATATCCAAAGCAAATAAGTACTGCATTAATTCCAAATGGCCAAAATAAATATTTATGAGCTCGTGCAAATATTTGTTTGAATTTTACCTCTGACCTATATTTTCAGAGAGCAACATGAACATTTTCTTGGACCTTTTTGGAGCAATTTTTATCTGGGTTATTTCCATAGATGATTTCTGAGGGTTTCACAAATCCCCAATTCAAATTTAAATGAAATTTAAACATGATGCACACATGACTAGCTAGTCTAGGTCATACCAGAACTAGGGATGTGACAACTCGCCCCCACTCGAAAGAATCTCGTCCCGAGATTCAGGAGTTGGCGGAAAGAAAGTGGGGTACTCAAGTCGAAGTCGATCTTCTCGCTCCCAGGTAGCTTCTCTCTCGGAATGATGAGACCACTGAACCTTGAGAAACTTGATGTTATGACATCGGGTGACACGCTCTGCTTGATCAAGGATGCAAACAGGGTACTCTCGATATGTGAGGTTATATTGGAGATCAAGCGTTTCGTGGTCCACTCTGCGGATGGGATCCGAGAAGCAACGCCTGAGTTGAGAGACGTGGAATACATCATGTACTCGGGAAAGATGTGGGGGTAGTTCCAACTGGTAGGCAACCTCTCCTCGTTTAGCGAGAATGCAAAAAGGACCAATGTAATGAGGAGCCAACTTGCCCTTGATACCGAAACGATGGGTACCCTTCAAAGGAGTAACCCGAAGGTAAGCCTTGTCGCCAACTTCATAATCCACTTCCTTATGACGGCGGTCATACTGGCTCTTTTGACGAGATTGGGCTGTTTTCAAATTCTCATGAATGACGCGAACTTGTTCTTCTGCCTCCTGGATCATATCCAGTCAAAAGAATTGTCTTTCACCGGTTTCTGACCAGTTCAAAGGTGTTCGACATCTTCGTCCATACAGAACCTCAAAAGGAGCTTTCTTGAGGCTGGATTGGTAGCTATTGTTATAAGCAAACTCGGCGAAGGGAAGACACTTCTCCCAATCCATACCGAATGAGATAACACAAGCTCTAAGTATGTCTTCGAGAATTTGGTTGACCCTTTCCACCTGACCACTTGACTGAGGGTGGAAAGCGGTACTGAAGGAAAGATGGGTCCCCATGGCAGTCTGGAAACTCTCCCAGAAATGAGAAGTGAAAAGACTACCACGGTCTGAATTGATCTCTAGTGGAACACCATGAAGTGACACTATTCGAGAAATATATAAGTCAGCGAGCTGACTAGCAGTGATACTCTCTCGAACAGGTAGGAAGTGAGCCACTTTGGAAAGACGATCAATGACTACGAAGATAGCATTATTCCCTCTCTTGGTCCTGGGAAAGCTGGTGATGAAGTCCATACCAACTTTATCCCATTTCCACTCAGGAATAGCTAAAGGCTGAAGGGTGCCAATAGGTCTTTGATGTTCTGCCTTAACGCGACGACAAACGTCACAATTAGCAATGAACTCATCGATTTCTCTCTTCATCCTAGTCCACCACAACCTCTGGTGCAGGTCCTGATACATCTTAGTACTACCGGGATGAATCATGAGAGGAGATTCATGAGCCTCCTTAAGAATCAGTTGTCGCAGATGTTGATTCTTGGGAACCACCAAGCGATTCTCAAAGAAAACAACACCTCGATCATCTATGGAGAAACTACCACCAACTCCCTTCTTAAAGTTTCTCTTAATGCGGATAACACCCTTATCAAACTTCTGGTCAGTAATGATCTGATCCTCAAGGGTAGGTTTTGCCACCAAGGTAGAAGGGAATTCGTGAGGAGCAATGTGAAGGTTAAGCTTACATAATTCCTCATGGAGAAGCGGTTGGCCCTGCTGCAACATGAGATTGTTCCAATAGGACTTACGACTTAGCGCATCAGCCATGACATTTCCCTTGCCTGGGGTGTAGGTAATCCCTGAGTCGTAATCTGAGATCAACTCCAACCAACGTCTTTGCCTAAGGTTCAAATTTGGTTGGGTGAAGATATACTTGAGACTCTGGTGGTCGGTGTAAATCTCGCAACGTTTACCAAGAAGGTAATGTCGCCATGTCTTAAGTGCAGAGACTACGACTGCAAGCTCTAGATCATGTGTAGCATAATTCTCCTCATGTGGATGCAACTGTCGAGATGCATAGGCAATCACATGGCGATCTTGCATAAGAATGCAACCTAGTCCCTATCGTGAGGCGTCGCAGTAGATAACAAAGTCTTTAGTGAAATCCGGTGGCACAAGTATGGGAGCGGAAGTCAGGCGTCTTTTTAGTTCCTAAAAACTGTACTCACACTGTGGGGACCACTCAAACTTTTTATCTTTCTTGAGAAGTTCTGTGAGAGGTTTGGCCACTTTGGAGAAGTTCTCAATGAAGCGGCGACAATAATTGGCTAGGCCAAGGAAACTCCTAACTTGCTTAACCATTTCAGGCGGAGTCCAATCAAGAACGACCTGAACTCTCTCGGGATTGATAGCAATGCCCTTGCCAGAGATCACGTGGCCGAGATAGGTCACTTCTGGCAACCAAAATTCGCACTTGGATAACTTGGCATAAAGGTGGTGCTCTCTGAGTTTTTCTAACACAAGTCTAAGATATTCGTCATGCTCTTCCTCGTTCTTCGAGTAAATAAGGATATCATCAAGGTAAACCACGACGAACTTATCTAAGTACTCCATGAAGATCGAGTTCAAGTGGGAGAAAGTAGTTGGAGCATTGATTAGACCAAAGGACATGACGGTGTACTCGTACTGGCCATAACGAGTGACAAAAGCCGCCTTAGGAATGTCCCCATTTCTGATCTTGATTTGGTGGTAGCCTAACCTCAAATCCATCTTTGAAAAGACCGAGGATCCAGCGAGCTGATCATACAGGTCATTGATCCTGGGGAGCGGATACTTGTTCTTTATCGTGACCAAATTAACGGGACGATAATATACAACCATTCGGTCCGTACCATCCTTCTTCTTGACGAAGAGGACGGGGCAATCCCAGGGAGAAGAACTAGGACGGATGAAACCCTTTTGCAAGGATTCATCGAGTTGTTTCTTAAGCTCAGCTAGCTCGAAGGGTGCCATCTTGTAAGGTCTCCTAGAGATTGGGGCAGTTCCTGGGATAAGATCTATGTCAAGCTCTACATCTCTGTCGGGTGGAATACCTGGCAGTTCCTCTGGAAAGACATCTGGAAATTCACGGACTACCGGGATATCCTCAAGGTCTGGAAGAGGGCTGGCATTAAGAGAATAGAGTTGACGCTTTGCAACTCTGGTGGAGACAGTCACTATCTTGCGAGATGGGTGTGTAAGATGAACAGACCTGGTGAAACAATCAATCTTGGCATGATGAGCTGTCGTCCAGTCCATACCCAAGATGATGTTAATATCTGAAGACTTGAGGGCTACAAGTGATGCAAGGAATACAAGTCTGTCAACAAGGATTTCATTACCATGGCTTATTCTGGTAGTTTTCCATCTAGAACCTAGAGTTTGGATTTCAAGTGGAGTTGGCATATCACAAAATGACATGTCGTGCAAACGAGCATAGCCTTCAGAGATGAAGGAGTGAGATGCTCCGGTATCGAACAGAACCGAAGCTGGATGACAGTTGATAAGGAGTGTACCAAGAACGACATCCGGATCATCATGAGCATCTTTAGCTGAGATGTGATGCACACATCCATGTTCAGTGGGAGCTGACTTGACACTAATCACCTTGCGTGATGGCTTACCACGGCCAACAGACTTCTCAGGCGAGGGTGGATCATAGTTGGTTTGAGAGCAGTCACGTGCATAGTGTCCTGGCTCTCCGCATGTGAAACAAGTCCCTGAGGTAGGACGTGGACCCGCATTGACAAGCGATCTACCAATAGGCATGGGTGGAGCATACTGCTGAACTGGGTGAGGCGCCACATAAGAGGGCCTCCGTGAATATCCGGGTGGAAGAGCGGAGTTCGGAACCCAAATCCGGCGCTTCTGAGAACTAGAACCGGAGGAAGAAACCAAATCACGGGTGTGCTTACGAGACTCCTCGTAAGTAAGCTGAGCTGTCTCTGCATTAATGGCCTTGTTCACAAGAGCCTGGAATGTATCACAGTGATGCAGGTGGAGTTCACGACGCAACTTGGGGTTGACGCCCTTCCGGAACCTAGCCTGCTTCTTGGCGTCTGTGGACACATCTTTTGTAGCATAGCGAGCAAGGTTCTCAAACTCTCCACTATAAGCATCAACAACCATCTTATCTTGGGTGAAACTACATAACTCTTCTCTCTTGCGGTCAATGAGATCCTGAGGAATGTGATGCTCTCGAAAAGCCTCAGTGAAATCTCTCCAGGTGGGTATCTGGCCAGCTGGAAGCATAGCCTCATAGTTCTGCCACCAAAGACTAGCAGGACCTTCCAGGTGATATGCAGCATAGGTGACCTTGTCACCTTCAGCTATGCTCGCGGAACACAGCTTGTGTGTGATACTACGGAGCCAGTCATCTGCATCGAGTGATTCAGTGGAATGATGGAAGGTAGGTGGTTTCAAACCAATGAAATCATAGATGGTCGCTGACTCTTTGCACTGGGGTGCGGTGTTCTTCTCGATACATGCTAACAAGCGGTTAGACTCACGCTTGTTCCTCTCCATCTCTAACATGAACTCTGCCAACGAAGACTGATCGGGAGGATCCTCATCCCTACCATCTCCGTGGTTCCGACTACAAGCAACAAAACTTCGGTTAACCGGCAATATCCTGAAGAATGAAACCAAGGAAAACATGGATGGATTCAGCATCAACTATAGGATGCAGAAGGTAGCACAAGAATTTAGTATCTCTCAAACTCCTAGGACAAATCCGGCAGCATAACGACAGTAAAATGCTCAAAATGAGACATCCTGCAAACGATGGGGTAGTACCATACTCAACATCATCACTCAAGGTTCTGAGATATTACTAAATAGACTACACCGGAAGTACTCAAACTGGGATATGACTCTGATCAACCAATCCTAAGAGACTACGGAGTAGTAACTGGTGATCCTGATAGACGGAAGAGAAGGCCTAGTTCCTTAACCCCGTAGGAAGGTAGGATGACTCAGATCAGAGGGCATAAGGTATAAGGAGTAAAAAGAGCCTTACGTTCCCTTCCACAATCAATTCCCCTATATAGCTAAAGAATTTCTAGACTCAACTTCGACCAGGTTGGCTTGGTAATCCTACAGGCACTCAGGCTCTGATACCAAAGCTGTCAGGACCCCGATTCTAAGTTGCACCGATCTAGCATGTAACACATCATATCACTTGGCGGCCTCACGCACGGTAATCCCACGGGTGTCGCCTTACCTGGCCCGGGACCGTTTGCGCCTTTTGGCTCACATATATGATAGTGCTGCTAGCATCCATATGACAGAGAACCCGGGCCAACATGACTAATCCTGAACCCAAAGTGGCACTAACTTACGGGGACAGGCATATATGAAACAACATCGAGCATGTCGGTCAGTAGCGTGTGAATCCGGGCTGTAGCAACTGGGCTAACAGGACTCCGAGAATCTGGGCTGTAGCAGGCTAGCAGGACTCTGAAAGTCATCATGTGACATTTCCGCGAAAAGACAGACACATGAACGATCTGAATCACACGCCGGCCAGTCTAAGTGCTCCGGAGCAGTAGTGCTGGGCTAGCAGGACTCCGGTGAACCAGGCTGTAGCAGACTAGCATGGCTCAGTGGAAGCACTAGACCACATTTCCCCATAAGAGAGGCTACCAAGGATAAACAACTAGGTTGTCGGATCCCACACATAGCAATACACGTCACACGTACGCATAACATGCAAGTATGTGTTGTACAACATGACATCACAACATAACTCAAACTCATATAGATAAAGGCCCAGAAGAGCCACATAGCATTAATACAAACAGAGGTCTCATGACCCATTATTCAGAGCATACAAGCAATGGAAGCATTACATGTCTGAGTATAGATAACTACAAAAGAAAAAGGCTGAGAAGCCTAACTATCTACAAGGCCCTCCCAAGGGTACAAGATCGCAGCTGAGGTAACAAGCTACTCGTCGAAGTCCAAGTGGTACTACTAGTGAGACAGATGTCTCACTTGCAAAACATAAATAAAGCAACGTGAGTACAAATGTACTCAGCAAGGCTTACATCAGATCCTATCATACATGCATTTGTATCAAGAAGGTAATGTGGTGTTTAGTTGCAGCAAGCCAGCTTGACTCAGTGGCTATCATGTTCTACGACACCGAGAAACTTCTTTGAGGTGAGGCAGCGCACACGAGTCCACTAATCACCACATCAATACACTACTATGGATTCATCCATGTCTCTCTACGAGAAGGCCATCCATAGCACTCACACTTGTCTTGAGCATTTTAGAGTATCCACTTTAAGTTGTCTATGTACCACATAAGCATCCAAGAAGTCCATAATCGAGGACACGACTATTCGAGTAGATCATGATAACCCTGCAGGGGTGAACTTCTTCACACACACTCTCACCACTTATCACCATGTACACGTCATGTATCTCGGCAACCTTCAAGTGGAAGCCCGGCGAGGGTGTCGGCCACAACCTGACTAACCACACAAGACTCTAGTCCAGGTTTATCGCCTATTCGGGTTACATCCGCAAGGAGATCCGGCCGGGGTTTCGCTCACGGCCCCAAACGATGTGTACAGGGTTCCCGAGCCCACCATCCGGGTGCCACTCGGTACACCGGGCCACGGTGCCTAGTCTGTCCCAAGTCCACCCTGCCGGGTGCCACTCGGTAGAAAAATAGCACTACCTACAAACACCAGAAACTATTTGCAACTCCTGGACAGAGATCAAGTTGGTTAATAAGTCGAGAGGGGCACTTAAGCATTCCAATGTGTGGTAGTAACTAGTCATTGGACGACATACACGGAACTCAGTGCTTAAGGACGGTTCCAGTGAGACAACCCACCATGTACTCCTACATGGCCTCTCACCGCTACCTTTACCAAATCGTGTTCACACGCTTAATTCTCAGCACCAAAACATATCGTAACAGTCCAATTCATTCCCGATGAATCAGACCTGACACAAGTCTAAGCAATAGCAGGCATGGTATGGTAGGAACACAACATGGCTCAATCAACTCCTACACATGCTAGTGGGTTTTAACTATTTACTGTGGCAATGATAGGTCATGCAGAGGAATGGGTTCAACTACCGCAGCATAAAGTAGCAGTTGAATCGATGTTGTCCTAATGCAATAAAAGAGAGTAGGGCGAGGGAGTGGGATTTTATCCGAATGAACAAGGGGGGTTTGCTTGCCTGGTAGATCAACAGGGGGGCACTGCTCCATAGACAGGTACTCTGGAGCACTCTCCGGAGCAGGACCTATCGAGAAGGAACGGTGTCGACAATCAATACACAACAATATGCAACAATATGATGCATGAACATGGCATGAATATGTGATGTGTTTTGAGCTAATGCATTTAGCATTCAACTTGGAAGAGGTCCATTTGAACCAAAGGTTCAAATGCAACTCTAATTTAAGTCCATTTAAATGCCATAAGTGTGTTTTCATATATACAGCATGTATAGGTTGGTTTGTCATGTATGAAAATGGTACAGATGGATAGATTGAATTTTCCTGATAATTTTTCATATATAACTTATTTCAATCTGAGCTACGGTTGAATTTCTGTGATTTTTTGAAGTTTATAACATTTTCTGGATTTTCCTGATTTAATTTAATACCAGAAAATGAATAACTGCATCAGCATGACAGTAGCATGACGTCAGTGAGTCAACCTCGGCTGACCAGGTCAGACCTGATCCGTGGGGACCTCACGTCACTGACTCAGTTAGTTAACATGTTTAATTAGTTGTTAAACTAATCCTAAACTAGAAATTAGCAGGGCCGGGCCCCACATGTCATTGACCCACATGGGTCAAAGCTGGGTCAACAGGGGGTTAGACCTGGTCAATCCTGCCGGCGAGGCAGAATGCGGCGGAGGGGCTCGGGATCGTCGCTCCGGTGACCATTTGGGCGACGGAGACCACGGACGTGGAGCCAGCGCTCTTCCGCGTCATCTGGAGCAAGTGGTAGAGGCGGGGACGGCCGGATCTCGCCGGAGCAGAGCCCGACGCGGCGGCCGGAGCAAGGCTTCGAGTGGGAGCGGACTGCAGGGCACGGGGAGGCCACCCGAGGGGCTCTGCGGCACCCTCGTGGCACCAGGAGCACGGTGAGGTGCTCGAGTGCGAGCTGCGGCGACTAGCGCGACGACAGCGGCATGGACGGCGGCGAAGGGCTACGGCCGTGGTGGTGGACGGGGCTACGGCGCACGAACGGCTAAACGGAGAGAGGGAGAAGGAGCAGGAGCTCACAACGATCTCGGTGGGCTTGACGGCGAGATCGGGGACGCGCTGAGGTCGACGGTGTGGCGATGGGGATCCACGGTGGCTGGAGATGATGACGACGGCGATGGAGGCGCTCCAGGGCCTCCCGAGGCGCATGGCTCAACGGAGAGGTAGACGAAGACATGGCGAAGCTTGCAGACATGGAGAGAGGGCGAGGGGAGGCAGTGGCTACAGCAACGGCGAGCGGCGGGGACGGCAACGCTCGGGCGGGCGGGTCGAGAGAGAGGGATCCAGGGGAGGAGGGAGAACGAGAGAGAGTGAGAGAGGTGGGAGGCGGCGCGTGGCTTCTCCAGAGAGACACGGGAGGGAGCAGAGAGGCAGGAGGTGGCCGGGCGCGTGGTCGCGCGCGCCGGGCGCGTGCCCCTGTCCTCCTGGCGCAAGGAAGGGGATGACTAGCGCGGCACAGTGCCAGGCCGCAGGTAGGTCCAGGTAAGGTTTTTCCTTTTTGTTTATTTTCTACTTTTCTGACATTTGATTTGACTTAATAATAAAACTAAATCATTTTATTTTCTTCTCACAATTTTTGCAGGGACCGAAGGGATTAATCCAAAGCCCCTCACCAAAATTCAGAATCCGGGCTGTAGTAGGCTAGCAGGACTCCAGAAGTCACCGCGTGACATTTCCCCGAAAGGACAGACACAGGAACGATGTGAATCACACGCCGGCCAGTCTAAGTGTTCCGGAGCAGTAGTGCTGGGCTAGCAGGACTCCGGTGAACCGGGCTATAGCAGACTACCATGGCTCAGTGGAAGCACTAGACCACATTTCCCCATAAGAGAGGCTACCAAGGATAAACAACTAGGTTGTTAGATCCCACACATAGCAATACACGTCACACGTACGCATAACATGCAAGTATGTGTCGTACAACATAGCATCACAACATAACTCAAACTCATATAGATAAAGGCCCAGAAGAGCCACATAGCATTAATACAAACAGAGGTCTCATGACCCATCATTCAGAGCATACAAGCAACGGAAGCATTACATGTATCAGTACAGACAACTACAAAAGAAAAAGGCTGAGAAGCCTGACTATCTACAAGACACTCCCAAGGGTACAACATCGTACCTGAGGTAACAAGCTACTCGTCGAATACCAAGCTGTACTACTAGTGAGACAGATGTCTCACCTGCAAAAGATACATAAAGCAAACATGAGTACAAAGGTACTCAGCAAGGCTTACTTCAGATCCTATCATACATGCATTTGTATCAAGAAGGTGATGTGGGGTTTAGTTGCAGCAAGCCAGCTTGACTTAGTGGCTATCCTGTTCTACGACAACGAGAAACTTCTTTAAGGTGAGGCAGCGCACACGAGTCCACTAATCACCACATCAATACACTACTATGGATTCATCCCCGTCTCTCTACGAGAAGGCCATCCATAGCACTCACACTTGTCTTGAGCATTTTAGAGTATCCACTTTAAGTTGTCTATGTACCACGTAAGCATCCAAGAAGTCCATAACCGAGGACACGGCTATTCGAATAGATCATGATAACCCTGCAGGGGTGTACTTCTTCACACACACTCTCACCACTTATCACCATGTACACGTCATGTATCTCGGCAACCTTCAAGTAGAAGCCTGGCGAGTGTGTCGGCCATGACCTGACTAACCACACATGACTCTGGTCCAGGTTTATCACCTATTCGGGTTCCATCCGCAAGGAGATCCGGCCGGGGTTTCGCTCACGGCTCCAAACGATGTGTACAGGGTTGCCGAGCCCACCATCCGGGTGCCACTCGGTACACCGGGACACGGTGCCTAGTCTGTCCCGAGTCCACCCTGCCGGGTGCCACTCAGTAGAAAAATAGCACTACCTACAAACACCAGAAACTTTTTGCAACTCCTGGACAGAGATCAAGTTGGTTAATAAGTCGAGAGGGGCACTTAAGCATTCCAATGTGTGGTAGTAACTAGTCATTGGACGACATACACGGAACTCAGTGCTTAAGGATGGTTCCAGTGAGACAACCCACCATGTACTCCTACATGGCCTATCACCGCTACCTTTACCAAATCGTGTTCACACGCTTAACTCTCAGCACCAAAACATATCGTAACACTCCAATTCATTCCCGATGAATCAGACCTGACACAAGTCTAAGCAATTGCAGGCATGGTATGGTAGGAACACAACATGGCTCAATCAACTCCTACACATGCTAGTGGGTTTTAACTCTTTACTGTGGCAATGACAGGTCATGCAGAGGAATGGGTTCAACTACCGCAGCATAAAGTAGCAGTTGAATCGATGTTGTCCTAATGCAATAAAAGAGAGTAGGGCGAGGGAGTGGGATTTTATCGGAATGAACAAGGGGGGTTTGCTTGCCTGGTAGATCAACAGGGGGGCACTGCTCCATAGACAGGTACTCTGGAGCACTCTCCGGAGCAGGACCTATCGAGAAGGAACGGTGTCGACAATCAATACACAACAATATGCAACAATATGATGCATGAACATGGCATGAATATGTGATGTGTTTTGAGCTAATGCATTTAGCATTCAACTTGGAAGAGGTCCATTTGAACCAAAGGTTCAAATGCAACTCTAATTTAAGTCCCTTTAAATGCCATAAGTGTGTTTTCATATATACAACATGTATAGGTTGGTTTGTCATGCATGAAAATGGTACAGATGGATAGATTGAATTTTCCTGATAATTTTTCATATATAACTTATTTCAATCTGAGCTACGGTTGAATTTCTGTGATTTTTTGACGTTTATAACATTTTCTGGATTTTCCTGATTTAATTTAATACCAGAAAATGAGTAACTGCGTCAGCATGACAGTGGCATGACATCAGCGAGTCAACCAGGGCTGACCAGGTCAGACCTGATGCCTGGGGACCACACGTCAGTGACTCAGTTAGTTAACAGGTTTAATTAGTTGTTAAACTAATCCTAAACTAGAAATTAGCAGGGCCGGGCCCCACATGTCATTGACCCACAGGGGTCAAAGCTGGGTCAACAGGGGGTTAGACCCGGTCAATCCCGCTAGCATTTAGCCTCCGGCGAGGCAGAACACGGCGGGGGGGGGGGGCTCGGGATCGTCGCTCCGTCGACCATTTGGGCGGCGGAGACCACGGGCGTGGAGCCAGCGCTCTTCCGCGTCATCTGGAGCAAGTGGGAGAGGCGGGGACGGCCGGAGCTCACCGGAGCGGAGCCCGGCGCGGCGGCCGGAGCACGGCTTCGAGCTGGAGCGGGCCGCGGGGCACGGGGAGGCCACCCGAGGGGCTCTGCAGCACCCTCGTGGCACCAGGAGCACGGTGACGTGCTCGGGTGCGAGCTGCGGCCACTAGCGCGACGACGGCGACATGGACGGCGGTGAAGGGCTACGGCCGTGGTGGTGGACAGGGCTACGGCGCGTGAACGGCTAAACGGAGAGAGGGAGAAGGAGCAGGAGCTCACAAACGATCTCCGTGGGCTTGACGGCGAGCTCGGGGACGCGCTGAGGTCGACGGTGCGGCTATGGGGATCCATGGCGGCCGGAGATGATGACGACGGCGATGGAGGCGCTCCAGGGTCTCCCGAGGTGCGTGGCTCGACGGAGAGGTAGATGGAGACGTGGCGGAGCTTGCAGACACGAAGAGAGGGCGAGGGGGAGGCGGTGGCTACGGCAACGGCAAGCGGCGGCGACGGCAGCGCTCGGGCGGGTCGAGAGAGAGGGATCTAGGGGAGGAGGGAGAACGAGAGAGAGTGAGAGAGGTGCGGGGCGGCGTGTGGTGTCTCCAGAGAGACATGGGAGGGAGCAGAGAGGCAGTAGGTGGCCGGGCGCGTGGCCGCGCACGCCGGGCGCGTGCCCCTGTCCTCCTGGCGCGAGGAAGGGGATGACTGGCGCGGCCAGCTGGTTGGGCCGGCCTGCTGGGCCGCACAGTGCCAGGCTGCAGGTAGGTCCAGGCAAGGTTTTTCCTTTTTGTTTATTTTCTACTTTTCTGACATTTGTTTTGACTTAATAATAAAACTAAATCATTTTATTTTCTTCTGACAATTTTTGCAGGGACCTAAGGGATTAATCCAAAGCCCCTCACCAAAATTCAGAACTTTTGGACATATATAAAATATATAACATATATATATATATCCAAAGCAAATAAGTATTGCATTAATTCCAAATGGCCGAAATAAATATTTATGAGCTCCTAAAAATATTTGTTTGAATTTTACCTCTGACCAATATTTTCAGAGAGCAACATGAACATTTTCTTGGACCTTTTTGGAGCAATTTTTATCTGGGTTATTTCCAGAAATGATTTCTGAGGGTTTCACAAATCCCCAATTCAAATTTAAATGAAATTTAAACATGATGCGCACATGACTAGCTAGTCTAGGTCATACCAGAACTAGGGATGTGACATGCACCGGTAGGATTTGAAAACGACAGCTGAAAGCTGGAATGAATATTTCTGACATGACGGGCTCCGGAGAATCAAACTGAAAAGATTCCTGAATTGCTTCGGATATTGAAAAGAATTTTCACAATAAAAAATAATTATGAGAGGGTGGCAACAAGCTAGAACCATGAATATTCGAGAGAACGGATAATATTTGGAGGAAAAACTCTTCTTTGGTCTTCAAATGCAGAGAATGACGATGAGAAAGACCACCATGAATTGTTGAGGCACTCTGGAATGAAAATTAGAAAGGTTGAACCAACAATGAAAGAATTTGAAAGATCTTAGTGAAGGACATTTGACTGATCACAGTTCATTCTTACGTCAAACTTTGAAAGAATTTGAGAAGCTTCAAGAAAAATTTGAAGAGTCAGGTAAGATCCTGGGAAAAGACCTGTGGGTTAGGGCCCACTCAAATGAAACACCGTTCAACAATTACTTGAAAGTGAGATTGTGCCAGTTGAATTAAGTTGCTTGAATGAGACAACAACCTCGAGATAACTTAAACGAATTAGCAAAGGAAACACGAATCTTCTGAGATATCTTCAGCACTCCGGAACAAATGAATAGCGAGAGGTGGGTGTTACACCTTTACCCGTGAGCTGCGGCAGTTCCAGTGGCCCTCCCACCGCATGTTCAAGCCCATGTCGGCGAGAAGTACAACGGCAAGGCCCATCCGTCGAAGTTCCTCAGCATCTACACCATCGCCATGCAAGCTGCTGGAGCTCGCGACGATAAGGTGCTTTCCAATTACTTCCCCTTTAGCACTCAAACCCAATGTCATGTCATGGTTGATGCACTTGCCGGCGGATTCCATTTCTTCTTGGTCGTATTTGTGTCATGAGTCCATTGGCGCCTTCACTATAGGCCACCAAGCTCATGGTCAGGCGAGTGATTTGCATATCATCCCCCAGAAGGAAGGTGAAAACCTGTGTAAGTACATACCGAGGTTCAGCCGGGTACAGTACAACATCCTAGATGTTCATCCCGCCGCCGTGATTAGTGCATTCCATCAGAATGTGCGCAACCGCAAGATGCGTGAAGAGTTGGCGATGAACAAGGTCAAAGCTATGGCCAAACTTTATGTTCTGGCCAATAGGTGCGCCCGAGCCGAAGAGGGGAGGAATTACCCCGACTAGGACGCTGGTGCGGAAACGGACTCCATAGATGAAGACACAGCCACCCCGACGAAGAAGGGCCGGCGCCGCAACAGGAAGTGCAAGGGCAAGACCGTGCTTGCCGTCGAGGGATCCGAGGACACCGGCGCTGCCAAGAAGGCCAAGGCAGGTGACCCCGGCAAGGAAATTGCTGGGTGCGCCGCTTGCGGGGCCTTGGCAGTTGTCGACAAGCCAGGAGGCTCTGACAAGCAATACTGCAAGATCCTCCGCACCAAGGGCCACGACCTCCAGAACTGCTGGCAAGTTGAGATGCTTGCTGAGAAGCAAAGAGCTGAGTATGAGAGGCGGGACAAGGAGAAGGGCCAGGATGGTGCCGAGGGATCTGGCAAGAAGGGTGGCGGCCAAGGAGGTCGCCGCAGAAAGGATAACCAGCAAGAGAGGCCCGCTCGGGGCCGTGACAAGAAGCAAGGAGATGATGATCATGACGAAGACGACGAGTCTGGCGAGAATGAGTTACAAAAGGCTACGGAGGCCATGTGCATCGATGATGGCACCTCGCTTCACACCTCTCACCGCTAGCTCAAGCAGTGGGCGCGTGAGATCACATCGGTGGAACCATCACTCGATGCTCAGAAGCCACTGAAGTGGTCCAGCACGCCTATCATTTTTGACACCGAGGACCACCCTGATTGCATAACTGCGGTCGGGTGTTTGCTATTGTTGGTCTCACCAACAATATGCAACCTCAAGGTGATGAAGATGCTAGTTGACGGCAGGGCCGGTTTGAACTTGATCTCGCCCGTTGTGATCAAAAGGCTACAGATTCCTGATAAAGACCTCGAAGAGATGGGCACATTTCAGGGGGTTAACCCGGGGAGGAGTCAGCCGAAGGGTAAGGTCACGCTGCCCGTGACATTTGGAGGCGAGTTAAACTACAGGACAGAGAGGAATGTTTTCGATGTAGCCGAGATCCCCTTGCCCTACAACGGGATCCTCGGTCGCCCGGCACTAGCCAAGTTCATGGTGGCGTCACACTACGCCTACAACACGCTGAAGATGCCTGGGCCGATGACACACTGATCTACGCCGACCAACTCTACCGAGAAGCAGTTGCAGCGACTGCCGCCAAGGCACTTGCTCCTGCCGCTGGAGCCCCGGCAGGGAAGAATACTGGCAAGACCTCTCACACCCACTCTGGCAAGCGCACCTCTCCGGAGTGTTGTGCTCCCGTCGAGGACGTGCCAGAGAGCTCCACCGGCAAGAGCAAGAAATCCAAAGCTGCACCACCAGAGACCAAGAAGGTATCTGTCAAGGAGGATGGCACGGGAGGGGCTTTCATCATAAGCTCCACCCTAGATAGCAAATAGGAAGGCGCGCTCGTCACCTTCCTGCGGGCGAAGGTTGACGTGTTTGCATGGCAAGCATCCGACATCCCAGCATTCCCAGGGAGGTGATTGAGCACCATCTTGCTGTCTGTCCTCATGCGTGACCCGTCAAGCAGAAGGTCAGGAAGCAAGCTTTGGAACGGCAAGAGTTCATTATAGAGGAGATCAGGAAGTTGGAAGCGGCATGCTTAGTGAGAGGAGTACTCCATCCGACGTGGTTGGCCAATCCAGTGGTGGTGCGCAAAGCAAATGGGAAGTGGAGGTTTTGTATTGACTACACAGATATCAATAAGGCTTGTCCCAAGGACCCTTTCCCGTTGCCATGCATTGACCAGATTGTTGACTCCACAGCCGGGTGTGATCTATTATCATTCCTTGAAGCCTACTCAGGATACCACCAGATCTTCATGACAAGAGAAGACGAAGAGAAGACATCATTCATCACCCCATGTGGTACATATTACTTTTTACGGATGCCTTTCAGGTTGAAGAGTGCTGGCTCAATGTTTTCAAGGGCAGTCCAAATTGGTTTTGAGCCCCAGCTACATAGAAATATGGAAAGCTTATATGGATGACATAGTGGTCAAAACCAAGGACAGGGCAACACTTATACAAGATTTGGAAGAGACATTTGCAAATTTGTGCAAGATCAACCTCAAGTTGACCCTAAGAAGTGTGTCTTCAGCGTTCCGTCCAGCAAAGTTCTCGGGTTCTTTGTGTCACAGCGTGGGATCGAGGCGAATCCAGACAAGATCAAGGCTATTGAGCAGATTGAGGCGCCCAAGCGGATCAAGGATGTGTGTCGGCTCACTGGCTGCGTTGCCGCCATGACCAGATTCATCTCCAAATCTGCTGAGCGTGCCCTTCCCTTTTTCAAAATCTTGAAAAAGGTGGGCCCAATGGAATGGACCCCAGAGGCCAAAGCAGCGCTGCAGGATTTTAAGAAATACCTCTCCTCTACACCAATACTGGTTGCGCCTAAACCACAAGAGCCGTTGTTGCTATATCTGGCGGCAAGGAATCAAGTGGTCAGTGCCGCGCTAGTGGCGCAGAGGGGGGTCGACGAAGAGGCAGTGGCAACGGCAGGACTGGCGGATGGCTAGCCAGAGCTCCCCCCGGGCAGGGCCTGGTGCCGGCAAGGCTAGGCCCCCGGCAGAGTCTGATGCTAGCGGGACATGGCCTGTGCAACCAAACGAAGTGGTGCAGAAGAAGAAAATGATGCAACATCCGGTTTACTTTGTCAGCTCCCTCTTGCAGGGGGCTAGGTCAAGGTACTCCGATGTGCATAAATTGCTCTTCGGCCTCCTTATGGCCTCGAGGAAGCTGCTTCATTACTTCCAAGCACACGAAGTCACCGTCGTCACCTTCCTCCCATTGCAACGGATATTGCATAACCCAGACGCAACCGGGAGGATTGTGGAGTGGGCCGTGGAACTGTCGAGCTTTCGTTTAAAGTTTGAAAGTACTTCGACAATCCAGAGCAGAGTCTTGGCAGAGTTCATTGCCGAGTGGACCTCAACACCCGACGAAGAGATCCAGGAGACCACCCTCCCACGCAAGGAGACAAGTCGTAATTGGATTATGTACTTTGACAGGGCTTTCTCGTTGCAAGGCGCTGGTGCTGGTGTGCTGCTCGTTGCACCCACCGAAGAGCACCTCAAGTATGTAATCTAGATGCACTTTCCCAGGGAGGTGTCCACGAACAACACTGATGAATACTAGGGGTTGCTTGCGGGTCTTAGGATCGCGGCAGACCTCGGGATTAAGAAGCTCATTGTCTGGGGTGATTCACAGCTTGTCGTCAGGCAAGTCAACAAAGATTATCAAAGCCCGTTGATGGAGGCCTACGTAGATGAGGTGAGGAAGGTGGAGGAGCGTTTTGACAGTATATAGGCGGAGCATGTTCCCCGAGTGGAGAACGACATCGCCGACTACCTGTCGAAACGCGCCGCCTTCAAACTACCTGTGGAACTAGGTACTTTTGTGCTTCCGTTGACTCAACCATCCGTTGAACCATCAAACAGAGCAGAACAAGCAAAGGAAATCAGGCCCCGGCAAGTACTTTCCTGCCGAGCTCCCAGGAGCTGCCGGCAAAGATTTTGCCATGGACGCTGAGCCTGCCGTGGGGCAATTGACTCCGGCGGGGCATCAAGCCCTGGCTGTAGAGACGGCCGCTCCCATGGTAGAGGAAATGCCTTTAGTCCTTGCCGTCGAGCCCCAGGCTCCGGCATGGGTACAACATACCGTCCGATTCCTGCAAATAGGGGAACTCTCTGAGGAACGGGAAGAAGCGGATAAAGTAGCCCATCGGTCTGCCATGTATCAGTTCATCGACAACGTCCTGTACAGAAAGAGACCAAACGGTGTGAAATTGAAGTGCATTCCCCGGGAGGAAGGACTGGAGCTATTGGCAGAGGTACACGGAGGCATATGTGGCTCCCACATAGGGTCAAGGGCCCTTGCCGGCAAGGTATTCTGGCAAGGTTTCTTCTGGCCCACTGCCCTCCAGGATGCAACGGCACTAGTAACCAAGTGTGAAGCGTGTCAGTTCCATTCGAAGAAGCTTCATCAACCAGCTCAAGCCCTTCAAACAATTCCTCTCTCCTGGCCATTTTTGGCCTGGGGGCTCGAGATACTTGGCCCCTTCCCCCGCGCTATCGGGGGCTTTGCGTACTTGTATGTTCCAATCGACAAGTTCACAAAGTGGCCGGAGGTGGAAGCAGTAAGGAAGGTGACAGCGCAATCGGCTGTCAAGTTCTTCAAGGGGCTAGTCTACCGCTTTGGTGTGCCAAACAGAGTCATCACCGACAATGGCATGCAGTTTACAAGCCACACCTTCATGCAATATATCCAGGACCTCGGTAGTAGGGTCTGTTTTGCTTGTGGCACACCCACTAAGCAACGGCCAGGCGAAGAGGGCAAATGCTGAAGTACCGCGAGGCCTGAGGACAAAGACTTTTGACAGGCTGCACAAGAGCGGAAGGTGCTGGATTGATGAGTTGTCGGTGGTTCTTTGGTCAATCAGAACGACGCCAAATCGAGCCACCGGCCAGACACCCTTTGCCCTGGTATACGGGGCAGAAGCAGTTCTCCCCATGGAACTCACATACGGGTCACCTCGAGTGCTCGCTTATGACGAGCTTGAGCAAGAGCAGTTGCGGCAAGATGATGCAACGCTCCTTGAGGAAGATCGTCTTCGGGCGGCTGTGAGAGCAGCACGCTACCAGCAAGCCTTGCGCCGCTACCATAGACGCAAGGTTCATGCCCGAAGCTTTGAGGAAGGCGACCTTGTTCTTCGGCGCGTTCAATCGGCCAAGAATTCCAACAAGTTGACGCCAAAGTGGGAAGGCCCTTATCGGGTAATACAAGTCACCAGGCCCGGTGCAGTCCACCTGGAGACTGAAGATGCTATTCCAGTGAGCAACTCCTGGAACATCGATCATCTTCGCAAGTTTTACCCATAAGGCGCGGTTGCCGCCCTCCCCCCCGGCAAGCCACCTTTTGTACAAGCCTTGCCCGCAAGGCATGTAACCCTCTGTACAAAGCCAGCCGCAGACCCTGAGCCTAAATAAATGAAGCGCTGGCGCCCTAAGTTTTAGCATGCATGCTAGGTTGAGTCTCTCCCTCGGTTAGGGTTAATAGTGCTTAGCGGCGGCTAACCCCTAGCATAGAGGTCGAGTGTGCGTCTCTCTGTTCCTTTCCGTCCTCTTTGGTTCGCAGGGTACATGGACATTTCTCATGAGCTATTCGGAAGAAAGAGAACAGGCTGACGCCCCGACACCGACAAGCCAGGGTTGCCGGGGGTGCAGGTCTAAGGATCCAATCACGGCAAGCCAAAGTTGTCGGGGTCTGTGACATCAGATAAGTCTTTCTCCCCCACTCCGTGCCCCCGTATGAACCTTGGACGTATAAGGCTTTGCTCGCCCTCGTACCATCTTGCTCCCTCTGTCCCGTGTCCGAAAACCTTACTTTTGGCCGGAACTTGGTTGTAGTGCGATGGGAAGAGGGTGAGCGAAGGGCCTAATCCTACTCGGCCCCTACCTCCGCCAAGGGCGTGAGTGTAGCCGAGCCATAGAGAAGGAGGACGGCAAGGCCTATTGCCCGGATACAATGTTTATCTTAAGATAACAAGGACGCGTTCCTTGGTGTGGCCCTCACCCACGCACAAACAAAACCCGGCAAACACCCTTCTTTTCATTCATACGTTGTAAACAAGTACAATTTATACGGAATGAGTACACGAGCGAGGGGATTACAAGGTCTAAATTCTACCAAGGCACGTAGGCTTACAAACTAAAAAAGATAAGTGCCCCATGATCCCCGTTCTTGCGCTTTTCCTCCCAGGTGCAGCAGGTGAAGGAAAAAGAGGGGCGATGGGGAATGCACCGATGGAGAGCTTTATGAGGAAGGCCCTCGGCAGGGCACGTGGCCAAGGGAGGAGCGGCGCGGTCATTCGGAGTCGGAGTCGGCGTTCCCTCGCTCGACACCCTCGTCGTTGCTGTCGCTGTCCTCCTCGTCACTCCCGCTTGAGGAAGAGTCTTCGTCATCGGAGGAGCTCTCCATGCAGCACTTTAGGCGAGTCCCAGAGTCTCCAAAGACCTTGACAGAGAGCAGGACGTTCTCCATTAATTTGAAATAGAGAACGTGCCCCGTCCTTAGGCTATGGATACGAGCAAAAGTCTTCCATCCATGACGAAGGTACATGACATGAGGGGTAGGAAAGTCGACGTCAACCCGCGTGCCGCCATTCCCGCAACCCCTCATATGCAACCTCAGGGTCTGGGGCGTATCGAGCTCCATCTCCCAAGCGAATGGAGCAGGAAGACGAAGGCAACGGCGCGGTGGCCGGCGCAGCCTGATGAAGAACTCACGAGGCTGGTCCCCAATGTGGCCCTCCATTGGGGGAGGCATCGCTGGCGGAGGCAAGGCCGATGCGCCACCCCATCCCCCTCTTCCCCGAGCGCCACGCCAACCTCGGCCTCGCCCCTCCCCTTCCTCTCATGGTCGGCTCCGCCACCGCGAGCTCTTGGGAAGGAGGGACGCGCTATCGACCAGAGACCCTCGCCGCCACCATCGAAGGGCCGACGCCCCCTCTCGCCATGGCAGATGAAAGAACGGAGCCGAGGTGGAAGGAGAGGGATGATGAAAGATTGTGGGTTGCCATCCCCCTCCCCCTTCTTATAAAGGGGCGGGGTCAGGGCTCGGCCACCCCACTCAGCCAATCTGGCCATCAGGGCGCAGGGAATCGAGACCGACCCGCTACTCCAATCAGCGACGGTCCAGTTTCC
>NC_041384.1:380627674-380641596 GCF_002162155.2 Triticum dicoccoides
CATCGCCTACCACCTTGGGGGCATGGGGGAGACGTGGCGAGCAAGCAGAAATCAAGGGGACGGGTGAGGCGACCGTTCTCCACCCTGTGCTCGTGCGACGCGGGCGCCTTGAAGACCACGACCCAAGTCCACTCAGTAAATGAGTCGCGCCTATGCGTTTTTCTCTTTTTATGGGGAAGGTGCGAGCCGCCTCTTTACCACGATGTGACGCATGCGTGCGGGAATCCGCCCCACGCATGACCCCCACGTCGCGCATGACCCCCCACATCGCACGTTCAACGCGGGTCGTGGGGAAGCGCAGCAGACAGAAAAGTTACTGCAGTAAAAATCCGCCCCGCCTTCCCGCGCACAATTCTGGGCCTAGCCAACAACGCATCGTGCTTATGTGTGGCCCAGGCCCAGGGGCTCCTATCGGTGTACAAAAGTAGGTGCTCTCCTTCGTACCCCGTTACTTGTGCATGGGCAGTCAGAGTCGCGCCCGTGGCCGCACTGAGCAGGGAAGAGGAGGGAAGCCGAAACACAAGACAACCAGAGCAACGCCAAGACTAGAGGCACAGAGGGCAAAAGGGCGAGGTGGACTCCCCCGGCAAGAGCCTTGCCAGGGCAACTTGCCTGATGCCAGCAGAGCGCGCCACCCTTGAGCCCAAGGGTTTCCAACACCATCAACTACATTGGAACCAAGGCTCAGGAGGCACCTCCATGGTGGCATGCATATCTTTGTGGAAATCATAGATACACAAGATCAGATGAGGACCAGAAGATGATGATCCTTGGCAAGATCCTTGCCAAGGAAATCCACGAGACCCCCGGCAAGATCCTTGTCGGGGACGACCGCGGTGCCACAGCAAGACCCTTGTCGGGCCCCGGCAAGACTCTTGTCGAGGACATCTGCGAGGCCGCAGCCAGGCCCACGTCTGCCAAGACTCCACCGCCGCTCCCATGCAGCTGCTAGCTCAACCAGCTGGGCAGGCATCTGTGTGGCAGCGTGCGGCCTCCGCACCGACTCAGCAAGCACCTGCGTGGTGGCATGCAGATCTTCGTGAAGACTCCACCACCACACTAGCCCAGCAGCCATCCAACGTGGCGCTACAATGCCTCGTTAGCTTGGACGCGCGTCGGAGCCAGGTGAGGCGGCGACAGCTGGGACAAGCTTCCTTGTCGTCCCCGATAAAGCAAGAGGGGCACGTCGGCAGCTGATACGTCTCCAATGTATCTATAATTTTTGATTGTTCCATGTTATTATATTATCTGTTTTGGATGTTAATGTGCTTATTTATACACTTTTATATTATTTTTGGGACTAACCTACTAACCCAAGGCCCAGTGCAAATTGTTGTTTTTTGCCTATTTCAGTGTTTCGCAGAAAAGGAATATCAAATGGAATCCAAACGGAGTGAAACCTTCGGGAGAGTTATTTTTGGAAGAAACATGATCCAGAGGGCTTGGAGTAGACGTCAAGAAACCAACGGGGTGTCCACGAGGCAGGGGCGCGCCTACCCCCCTGGGCGCACCCTCCCCCGTCATGGGCCCCTCGTGGCTCCACCGACCTACTTCTTCCTCCTATATATATATATATATATATATATATATATATATATATATATATATATATATATATATTCATATACCCCGAACACATCCAGGAGCACCATGAAACCCTATTTCCACCGCCGCAACCTTCTGTACCCATGAGATCCCATCTTGGGGACTTTTCTGGAGCTCCGCCGGAGGGGGCATCGATCACGGAGGACCTCTACATCAACTCCATGGCCCCTCCAATGATGTGTGAGTAGTTTACTTTAGACCTTCGGGTCCATAGCTATTAGCTAGATGGCTTCTTCTCTCTCTTTGAATCTCAATACAAAGTTCTCCTCGATCTTCTTGGAGATCTATTCGATGTAACTCTTTTTGCGGTGTGTTTGTCGAGATCCTATGAATTGTGGGTTTATGATCAAGTCTATCTATGAACAATATTTGATTCTTCTCTGAAATCTTTTATGTATGACTGGTTATCTTTGCAAGTCTCTTCGAATTATCAGTTTGGTTTGGCCTACTAGATTGATCTTTCTTGCAATGGGAGAAGTGCTTAGCTTTGGGTTCAATCTTGCGGTGCTCGATCCCAGTGACAGAAAGGGAAACGACACACATTTTATTGTTGCCATCGAGGATAAAAAGATGGGGTTTATATCGTATTGCTTGAGTTTATCCCTCTACATCATGCCATCTTACCTAATGCGTTACTCTGTTCTTATGAACTTAATACTCTAGATGCATGTTGGATAGCGGTCGATGTATGGAGTAATAGTAGTATATGCAGGCAGGAGTCGGTCTACTTGTCACGGACGTGATGCCTATATACATGATCATGCCTAGATATTCTCATAATTATTCGCTTTTCTATCAATTGCTCGACAGTAATTTGTTCACCCACCGTAATACTTATGCTATCTTGAGAGAAGTCACTAGTGAAACCTATGGCCCACGGGTCTATTCTCCATTATATTAATCTCCTGCCAACAAGTTATTTCTGGCACCGTTTATTTTGCAATCTTTACTTTTAATCTATATCATAAAATTACCAAAAATATTTATCTTATCATTATTATCTTTATCAGATCTCACTCTCGTAAGTGACCGTTAAAGGATTGAGAACCCCTTTATCACGTTGGTTGCGAGGTTCTTATTTGTTTGTGTAGGTGCGAGGGGCTTGCGTGTAGTCTCCTACTGGATTGATACCTTGGTTCTCAAAAATTGAGGGAAATACTTACGCTACTTTGTTGCATCACCCTTTCCTCTTCAAGGGAAAACCAACGCAATGCTTAAGAGGTAGCAAGAAGGATTTCTGGCGCCGTTGCCGGGGAGATCTACATCAAGTCAAGACATACCAAGTACCCATCACAAACTCTTATCCCTCGCATTACATTATTTGCCATTTGCCTCTCGTTTTCCTCTCCCCCACTTCACCCTTGCCATTTTATTTGCCCTCTCTTTTCGCTTGTTCCTTGTGTCCTGTGTGCCGTCATGGCCAGTCCTTTATCTGTCCCTCTGTCTCCCGAGTTTGAAGTTCTTCACTTCAAACAAAGACAAGGAGAAAATTTAAAGATGCTTGGTTTAGGATGATGGAATCTTATCGTAATTGTACCTTAGAGGTGAATTTTAGAATTTTACTTCGCAATTTTTATATTGGACTAAATATGTCCCATAGACAACTCTTGGATTGTGTTGCCAAAGGAAATTTTATTGAAACGGATCCCGATATTGCTCATGACATATTAGAGGGAATAGTGGGAACACTACCTCCACCAAAGGGGGCACATAATACCTAGGAAGAGACACATGTGCTCAAGAGGTAGCAGCAACGCATTAAATGCGTTTGTCCGACGGTGCCAGAGGATAGACTCAGCCACTATACACCTTTCCACCTCCTGTGTGCCAATGTGGCGACCCCTTTTGTCTATAAAAGGAGGCCCGAGGCATACTAGAGAGGGATTCGGATCTTTGGAACTAGACACACGCCGTAGCTAGTTCAAGAACTTAAGAAAACTCAAATATACATCAAAGCAAGACTAGGGTATTATGTGTCTCCGTGGCCCGAACTTGGGTAAACGATCCTTGTGCTAACTGCCAGACCCGCTATTTGCACAACCCCGCGCCCACCAACCGTAGAAGGGATCCTAGTGATTCCCCGTTTTCCTCTTCAAGGGAAAAACCAACGCAAGCTCAGGAAGTAGCATGAAGAATTTTTGGCGCTGTTGCCGGAGAGATCTATGCCAAGTCAAGACATACCAATTACCCATCATAAACTCTCATCTCTTGCATTACGTTATTCACCATTCACCTCTCATTTTCCACTCCCCCACTTCTAAAACGATTTTCGAAAAGATTTGCCTTTTCTTCGCGCCTCTCCTGCTCGTCTTCTTCATTTACCTGATCGATTTGTTGTCCCCTTCTCCGAATCTAGGGAAGTTATCATTGAAAATCTTGAGGAAAAACTTGAATCTTGTTCTTTGGATCATGAAGCTGAAACCCCACCTAATTACAAAGCAAAAACTTTTCGTGTGGGGGATGGTAATATTATTGGGAATAGTGTTATCCAAGAATTCTTTGATTGTACGGGAGCTATGCCCATTAGTAGAAGATCTATTCTTCTTGATACAAACTTTTATGTGGATGCCATTGTTATGCTCATTGAGAAATTAGAAAGAAAATCTGTGCATATCCATCCTGCTTCGCAAAATGTGTTTTATGAACTTCCCAACATTAATCATCCTATAGCTAAAAAGATTGGCACCATCATTCTTATGCGAGGATTTGATTTTATAATACAAGAAGCAGGGATATTTTTGATTTTTATAAAAAAGATATTGAACGCCCTCCAATTGAAGATATCCTCCATGATAAAGAAACTATGCGTAGTTTGGAATCTAGGGATTATCAATCTTATAGTGAAAATCTTAGGAGGAGGGTTCCCTATTCAGAAATATCTCAATCTTTGTACCTTGAGGCTTATTAGGAGTTTGACTGGATTACACGGGGAATTTATGTAGGATTTAATAGGGATTGGTTGAATAAGATGATGAAGGAACCCGTTAGAAACGAGATACGTGCTTTATATGATGATATATATGGTGATGATCCCGACTATGGGTTTATGAATGTCAAAATTACCAATCAAAGTCCTTTTTATGATTTAATTTCTTCTACTAGGAGAGAAATAAAGGAAAGGATAGATTTGCTAAGACGAGTTTTGGAAGATTTGATGAGAAAAGAATTGCTAGCAAAGATGACAATACCTAGATCTATTCGTATTTTTATGCCTAGCTAAGGGCGTTAAACAATAACGCTTGTTGGGAGGCAATACAATTTTATTTTTGTTTTTGATCTTTAGGTTCTGTTTTGCAATAAGTAATTCATATAACCTCTGTTTAGATGTGGTTTTTGTGTTCTAATTAGTGTTTGTGCCAAGTAAGACCTTTGGGATGGCTTACGGTGATAGTTGATTTGATCTTGCTGAAAAATAGAAACTTTTGCGCTCAGGAAAACAATTCTCATTTTTAACAGAAGCGTGATAAAATATTGATTCTTTTTGCAGAAGATTAGTTAAAAAATTATTAGGTTGTCCTAATTGTTCAGAATTTTTGGAGTTAGAGAAGTATTCGGAAGTTACAAATTACTATAGACTGTTCTGTTTTTGACAGATTCTGTTTTCTATGTGTTGTTTGCTTATTTCGATGAATCTATGGGTAGTATCGGGGGGTATGAACCATGGAAAATTTGGAATACAGTAGATATTACACCAATATAAATAAAGAATGAGTTCACAACAGTACCAAAAGTGGTGATTTATTTTCTTATACTAACGGCGCTTATAAGATTTTCTGTTGAGTTTTGTGTTGTGAAGTTTTCAAGTTTTGGGTAAGGACTTGATGGACTATGGAATAAGGAGTGGCAAGAGCCTAAGCTTGTGGATGCCCAAGGCAACCCAAAGTAATATTCAAGGACAACCAAGAGCCTAAGCTTGGGGATGCCCCATAAGGCATCCCCTCTTTCATCTTCGTCTATCGGTAACTTTACTTGAGGCTATATTTTTATTCACCACATGATATGTGTTTTGCTTGGAGCGTCTTGTATGATTTGAGTCTTTGCTTTTTAGTTTGCCACAATCATCCTTGTTGTACACACATTTTGAGAGGGACAAGCATGAATCGTGATTTATTATAATACTCGATGTGCTTCACTTATGTCTTTTGAGCTAGGCAAATTTGCTCTAGGGCTTCACTTATATCCTTTTAGAGCACGGCGGTGGTTTTATTTTATAGAAATTGTTGAACTCTCATGCTTCACTTATATTATTTTGAGAGTCTTTGAACAGCATGGTAATTTGATTTTCTTATAAATTTAGTCCTAATATGATAGGCATCCAAGAGGGATATAATAAAAACTTTCATATAAAGTGCATTGAATACTATGAGAAGTTTGATTCATTATGATTGTTTTGAGATATAAAGATGGTGATATTAGAGTCATGCTAGTGAGTAATTGTGAATTTTAGAAATATTGTGTTAAAGTTTGTGATTCCCATAGCATGCACGTATGGTGAACCGTTATGTGATGAAGTCGGAGCATGATTCATTTATTAATTGTCTTCCTTATGAGTGGCGGTCGGGGACGAGCGATGGTCTTTTCCTACCAATCTATCCCCCTATGAGCATGCGCGTAGTACTTAGTTTTGATAACTAATTAATTTTTGCAATAAGTATGTGAGTTCTTTATGACTAATGTTGAGTCCATGGATTATACGCACTCTCACCCTTCCACCATTGCTAGCCTCTCTAGTGTCGCGTAACTTTCATCGGTACCATACATCCATCATATACCTTCCTCAAAAAAGCCACCATACCTACCTATTATGGCATTTCCATAGCCATTCCGAGATATATTTCCATGCAACTTTCCACCGTTCCGTTTATTATGACATATTCCATCATTGTCATATTGCTTTGCATGATCATGTAGTTGACATCGTATTTGTGGCAAAGCCACCATTCATAATTCTTTCATACATGTCACTCTTGATTCATTGCACATCCCGGTACACCGCCGGAGGCATTCATATAGAGTCATATTTTGTTCTAAGTATCGAGTTGCAATTCTTGAGTTGTAAGTAAATAAAAGTGTGATGATTTTCATTATTAGAGCATTGTCATAGTAGGTCGCGTTTTCTGTCATGCATGTACATCCATGACAATTTTATGACAGAATCAAGATAGTCATACATGTGCTGTCGTAGAAGTGTTCCATGACATTACCAAAATTATCATCACGGAAGTGTCCACTTCCATGACGATAAATCGCGCGTCACAGAAGTGCTTTCGTCAAGGGTGACCGACACGTGGCATCCACCGTAACGGAACGCCGTTAAGCTATCGGGTCGGGTTTTGGATCCGATAACCCGTTAACAGCCCCGACCAATGGGGATTTTCCACGTGTAAAATCATCATTGGCTGGAGGAAACACGTCTCAGCTCATCGCTAGGACAGATGTCATCCACTCATTGAACAGAAGGCGCCTATGATACGTCGACACGTGGCACGACCAAACAGAGGCCCATTCCTGTGAAAAGGCTGGCCCGTTTGACTTGGTCAAAAGGTGGCGGGCCGGCCCATGGAAAGCCTGTTAACGGTTTGTTCGCATATAGCCCATTTACAGCCCGCTAACCCAAGGCATGTTACGCCCTATTCAAATTAGGCCTAGTAGCGTCATCTGGGCCATCTAATATGATTGCAGCTCGTTTTCACTTCCGGCCCATGTATGGCCCATGACGTCTTTCGGCCCATATGAGGCCCTATGTAACTCTTGGCCTATTAACGGCCCATGGTGAAACTGGCCCGTAATGAATAGTGTATCACATTACACCCATTAACGGCCCGTGGTGAAACTGGCCCGTAAATAAGAGTGTATCACTTTATACCCATTAACGGCCCGTTATTCCATTGGGCCGTTTCCAGCCCATGTTATCTTTCGGCCTTCTCAGAGCCCATTTATTCTTGGGCTATTTTCTAGCATTCATTTACTTACGGCCCGTTACTGCCATTTTCTGCTTGTGGGCCGAATTCAGCCCGTGGTTACAGTCGGCCTGTTTGTGGTCCGTTAATACGTTGGGCCGTTTTCATAGCGTCATGAAATACGGCCTATTAACGATGGCCCGTTATGGTCGGCCCATGAATGGACAATTCCAACTCTAGCCCGTTTACGACCAGAATGCGGTCTGTTTGGCCCATGTTTGGCCAATCGATCATACTGCCCGTATAAGGCCCATTGATGATACGGCCTGTAGAAGGCCCATTGTTTCTACGACCCGTAGAAGGCCTACTGTTTATACGGCCCGTAGAAGGCCCACTATTTCTATGGCCCGTAGGAGGCCCAGTGTGACTACAATAAATATTAGCCCATGGTTATTGTGGCCTAGTTTTAAAAAATAGGTTATTGCAGCCACTAGCAAACCGCAGAAAAAGAACTACACTAACTACAAGCAAACAAATAAACAAGACAACAAGGAAATAAATAAGCAAGCAACTTACACTAGGCTATCACGGCTATTACACATATTACATCCACTGGGCATCAAAGTTTGCCACTAGTGCAAATATAGGGAACACAACATCATATAAACGCCGCAGCAAAACAAGTCCAGAACTGAAACCACTTCAGAAGAGCTCAAGAAACAATATCCTGGGTACCCATAATGCTGGCAAGATGCTTAGCAAGCTTATTAACTTTCTCTTGTTTGGCTCTTAAGTCCTCCAGCGCTTGCTGTTGCACCAGAAAGTATGCATCTGAATTCTGCAGGGACTTCCTCAGTCCTTTGGCTTCTTGTCGCATAACATCTGATTGATGTCTTTCAACTTGAAGTTGAGACTAAAGAAGCCGAACTAATTCAGGCAACGAGTTTGAAGAGCTGGTGCCAGCAGTGGTAGCCAGTAACTCGAACACTACATCAAGACAGGACTTTGGGGTTGTCTCAGTGTCTTCAATATAGTTTTTATCAGCTTTCTTGGATACCAACAGGGATGTCTCACTATCTTGAACCATATCTGCATTACTTCCTTTACCATTGCATAACAGGGTACTCTTCTCCAATATTTTATCCGCGTTCTAAAAGAGAAACAAACAAACACATCTCAAGTTTAGAATGTAGTATATGAAACTCATTTTGGTAAACCAGTTCAGTAGTAAGGTGGACAGGATAACAGCATGAAACAAACATATATCTATGTAGTATGGTCACTGTATGGTCTATATCATTCTAGTTTATGTTGCCAAATCAAGATAGATACAGTTCGAATCATATCTATTTAAGACAAAGCAGCATAGACAGAATATAAGTGTGGGAAACTACACAGCAATAACAACACTTGTAATGTGCATGGCATGAGAACATAACTGTTTATTCAATTGAAACTGAAATCAACATAAAGCAAGTTACAACAGCAAACAGCCAAACATGTTAAAGAAACATGTTTAAAACATACCTGTTGCGCCATTGGAGTTTCAATTGCATCCTTGAAATTTGAAATTAGTTGGTATCAGTAAATACAGCACTACTAGAAAAAGGCCTACTAGTGGCGCGCCTGTTTTGCCTACTAATGGCGCACTACAGGTGCGCCACTAGTATCATGCCATTAGTATCTGGTATACTAATGGAGCACCATATAGTGCGCCATTAGTATATCCCACGGTGCGCCATTAGTATGTCTCCGAGGGGGCCACATTTACCCATGTGCTCTGGCTTACTAATGTCGCACTAGTTGATGATGCGCCACTAGTAATGTATTTGGAAAACAAAAAAATCCAAATTTACAGAAAACAACCTATAAGGAAAATAATTTAAAAACAAAAAATGAAATAGAATCATATTTTTATTATAGTAAGAATATTACAATGTCTTTACGAGTATCCAATAAAAGGAAAATTGCAAGGAAATAAAAGAAAATCCTAAAACTAATCTTCTAGTAATCTTTTCTTCTTTTTCTTCACTTTATCCCTGCAAAATGTAACAAAATAAACAGAAATACAAACAAACTATTTATAACATGTCAATACTATCATTTTTTATGCAGAACTAGATATGAGCATATATTTCCAGAATTACATGGTGTGTATTGTATGAGTGAGATTATAATGGAAATGAATTTTGATAAGAGCCCACTTTCGACGAGTATTTATCTGATAGAGCTAACTAATTAGGGCATCTACCTTTTGATATTATTATTATACTATACTACCAGTATACTACTCCACTTGGATTTTTTAGATGAGCAGATCTAAGATAGACATCCGTTCAAGTGGCTATAGGTAGGCTTGAAGAATTCTCATCGGTTCAAGTGGCTACAGGTGCAGAAAAAGTTGGATAACCAAAGTGGCTACAGGTTCAAATGGCTCCATCAAGAGGGAAGCAAAACACTGGTTATTGCGGGTGTGAAAAAGTTGGGTAATATCATGCCAGGACAATAACAACCTTACGTAATAGTAATAGATGTGTGTAACAAACTCTTTTCCCGTCTCTTACTTAATGGATGACGCAAAGCTTATGCCTCCGTTTCAACAACAACAAAAATGCATCTCAAATGTGTAACTAAAGAAGTTACTACCAGATAACGTCTGGTGGGGGGGGGGGTAATGTTGTGCAATCATTTCCAGAAAAACATTGAACTTCAAGAAGAGTTTCAGATGAGTTGCTGGCATCCACTAGTCTAGTCCAGATGTTCAAGTCGATCCTTGTTTCAGAACATGAGATAAAACATACAAGTTCATCACCTTGAGATCTTAGCACAAGCAGTGTAGAACGCCAACAGCGAGAGCAATTAAACCACAGACAAGAACAGCTATACAGCCTTAGAATAGGCAACAAAATACCCTACCAATACCCCCCAACATATATAACCAAAGTGATTCTAAAAAAACATATATAACCAAAGTGCCAACTTCTTTATAGAACCGTGCTGAAAACCAACCTGCACAACTGCACAAGTATGCCCGATAAAAAGAACATCTTCACACAACAAAGACAAGGAGGAACTAGGTGCCACAAGAAATTATGTGTCAGAGTTAAACCCAAATTGCAAACAGAGTAGCGAATAACAAACTATTCACCCAAGCAAGGATCCAAACAAACCATTCCAACAACTAATAGTTATAGTCCCACAAAGAACTTCTTGGTGGCACTGTTTTCTTAGCAAAAATACTAGATTGCTTTTGATTGCTGCACTGATTCTCTAATAGCATTCATCCTACACATTAACATCTTAGGAAGTAATTAGCATTTAGATTTGCAACCAGTGCCATTCACACTGCTTAACAATGCTAATTGAAAGTAAACAGGGGAGACATAGCACATATGTATAGCATAGATACTCCGACACATCATGATGACGCTCAAGATAGGACAGTGGCTATAGGTTAGGGTAGCAGCACTAAGAGCTAGAAGAAAAAGGTGCAGAAAAAAGCTACTAAAACAATATCAGAAGTAGTGCAGACGTTGTTGAGGCGCTGACTGAACCATTGGTAGTACTACCACTCTTCTTTTTTGCGTCCATTAGCGTGACAGTGAGGTTACAACCTTTAATTAACAGTGCAGTATGTGTATAAACTATAAATCATACCGGGCACCTTCATCCTCTGATGCTTCACCATCATCTTCACCACCATCATCCCATTCTGATCCATCCTCATACATGATCCATCTAGCTACCCCTGTTACAGATTCAGAATCCAGAAAGTCCTTTGATTAACTAGCATGGATAGATAGATAGGTTGAATCCAGGAGATGGACGAGAGAGAAGAAGAAAGGAAAGAGTGTTCTGACCATGAACGGAGGCGGAGACATCTGCTACTCGACCTGCATCTCCATGAAGAATCAATCGGCCTGGCCAGCAAAGGGGCAGGGCGGAAGGCGCCAGAGTTGAGGAAGAATCTGCACGCGCACCACATGGCTGTCACCTATGTGCGTGAGGACTCCGAATTAGGCAGGGAACCACGCTTGCCGAATCGCATCCAACGGAGAGAGAGATGCGGGGAGGAAGAAGAGGGGACCTTGAGGAGCTCCATGTCGTCCCGAGAAGAAGCACACGCCGGAGGAAGCAGTGGCCTCCTCTCCCTGCACCAGATTGTGGAGAAGAAGCCAGCCTCCGCCGCGGCCCAGCTCCAGCTCGACGACGGTGCTTATCCATGGCGAGTTTGGCCGCAGCGCTGACCTACTCGACTCCATCTGCAACCTAGGGAGGGAAGTGAGGGGAGCAACGCTGATTGGGAGACTAGAGCGGCGGCACCACGGTGGTGGGTGGGGAGATGGAGCGGAACTGATTGGGAGACTGGAGCGACGGAGCAGCGGAGCGACGCTGATTGGGAGACTGGAGCGGCGGAGCGGTCGCGGTGGGTGGTTGGGGAGAGGGAGGAGGATTGGATCCGAAAAGGCTGGGCTGTTTTGCTCGAGGGGAGAGAACGTGACTAGAGGGAGGGGATAAGGGGTGATAGCAATGGCGCACTGGTAGGGGTGCGCCATACGTATAGATAGCAATGGCGCATCTCTTACTGGTGCGCCATTACTAGTTTAAAACTAGTAATGGCACACTTTCCAACTGGTGCGCCACTGCTAAGTCTGGGGAGGGGTGTGGCATCAGGACAAAACTAGTAATGGCGCACCACACACCAGGTGCGCCATTAGTAATATGGCCACTAATGGCGCACCCATATCTGGTGTGCCATTGCTATATAGCAGTGGCGCACCACATACATGGTGCGCCATTAGTATCCATTTCATCTATATCCCTTTTCCTAGTAGTGCAATGATGTAAGAGCAAAGTAGTATGAACCATAGCTGTGGAACCTAACCTGAGAACAATCCTTCTTCTGCTTTAACCATTGATTTCGGGTTCGGAGTGGTGGTCCTCGTGATTTGGGCACTGCAGTTGCCTTACTAACTGCTCGTGTTTGGGTGCTCTGTGGTGGAGACGGTGCTGTGTCAACGGGAACTGGGTGTCTATCTGCTGGGGTTGGGGTTAGAAGGGGTGTAGCTGGTTCTCTGTCCAACTGGGTAGGGGTACAATCTGCATGAGTGTGGGTTATGTGTGGTGGGGCTGGTTCTTGGGCAAGTACAACCGTGGTTCTATCTTCATCGACAGGTAGCACGATCTTTTCTGTAGACCGTGTTTTACTCCCACAGATACTGCCATCACTCCCTCCAATTGAAATGGCTGATAAACAAGAAAAGTAATTGAATGTATAGACATTGTAAGATAGACATGTGTAATGGATAGTAGGGAAGAAAACATGGCATGAAATAATTCACATTTATGTTGTCTAAGCAAACAAAATAGCGGGACATAATTTCACATATATGATGGCTAATTAAACAGGATAGCATGACACAATTTCACATGTATGATGGCTAACTAAACAGGATAGAATGACATACTTCAAAATATGATGACTATGTAAACATGACGACATGATATAACTATACGATGTGTCTATTAAAGTGGTTGGCATGCCATAAATCACAAACATGCCGTCGATGGAAACATGATGGCATGATATAATTCACGGATAGAATGACATAATTTAAAATATGATGACTATGTAAACAGGATGAGATGATATAACTATATTATGTCTTTAGAAAATGGGTTGGCATGCCATAATTCAGATACATGCTGTCTATGTAAACATCATGGCATGACATAATTCAAATATATGATTTATATACTAAGGAAGTGAGCAGAGGGCAATCGCATATATGATGTGTCAACTAAGGAGATGGCATTCAATATTGTGTATATGATGTAAAAACTAAGCATTGCAATACAACATATGCATTATATGAGTAATATAACCCTGCCAAGTTTGGGCATACACCTCAGGGGGATAATAGGACTGGTCATCTGCCTCTGAATCCTCCTCTAAAGAGCTATCTGTAACCAACAAGATATCTGCTTCAGCAAGTATCATTGTCTTCTCTGAAGACCTTGTTTTCACTCCAGATTTCTCCATCACCAATTCAAATGGCTGATGCACAGGAAGAGCAGTTGAATATACAAACATTGTCGACAAAAGCAATGAGAAATACAAAGAAGTACGGCATGATATAATTCACATATATGATGCTTTCCTAAACAGCATGGCATTGCATAATTTACATACATAATGCCTTGCAACAAGATAACATTGCATAATTCACATATATAATGTCTTGCAACAAGATGGCATTGCATAATTCACATATATGGTAATTAGACAGTAAACAAGTGGCACTCACACAAAGCATGTCTAAACTAAGAAAATGACATAGCAATGCAAGATACCATACGCATGATATGAGCAACATAACCCTGCCAATTTAGGGCATGCACCTCGGGGGGGGGGGG
>NC_041384.1:380641939-380714894 GCF_002162155.2 Triticum dicoccoides
GGGGGGGGGGGGATATGACTGGTCATCTGTCTCTGGATCCTCCTCTGAGGGGCTATCAGTAACTAGCAAGACATGCGCTTAGTCAAATAGCATTGTCTACTCTGAAGACCTTGTTTCCACTCCAGATTTTTCCATGACCGTGCCTAATGGCTGGTGCACAGGAAGAGTAATTGAATGTACTAAAATTGTTGACAAATTTAACACGTAATAAAAAATGATGGCATGATATAATTCACATATAAGATGACTGGCTAACCAGGGTGGCATTGCAAAATTCACATATATGATGCCTGGCTAGACAAGATGGCATTGCATGATTCACATATACGATAAAGAAACTAAACAGATGGCATTGACACAAAGCATGTCTAAACTAAGCAGATGACATCTTTAATGTATACAATAAGCAATGCAAGGCACCATATGCATGATATTACCAACATCAGCATACCAAGTTAGAGTGAAGACCTGATGGGGTAAATAGGAGTGGTCTTCTCCTTCTAAATCCCCCTTAGAACAGTTATCTTCCTCTTGATTACGATCCGAAATGGGTGGAGGGGGGCTGCCTTTGTGCCCACCATGGAACGACGTCTGCATGAAATTTTATTGCCACGCAAGGCTCGTCTCTTTTGCTCTACATGATCAGTTCCATTGTGTACAATAACTGGCATGCATAGGAATAAAACATAGTGAGATTATGTAAGGAGTGCATGCACAAATCCAGAGTGATGGTAGCAAACTGTGGATAGACCCAAAACCAGTGATAGCAGGCAGATACTAGCTTTAGTTAAAAAATACAGATAATAGCTCCTTTAATGTTTGTTTGCACCCAACATGAAACTCATAGTAGACACCGGAGATTAACCAGATAGTAGACAGATAGTACTGATTGCTGCCCCAATATGTACCCCACAACCATTTAAAAACTCAAGTTTCAGCATTAGTTTGGACCTGACTCGGAGTCTAATAGGTGAACACGACGATAATGTAGTATGTCATCATATTAAGCGACGCATAACGTAAGCAGACACGGAAGAGTGCGACCTCTCTTGCGGACCCATGTAGTCCTCAAGGCCATCTGCTCAGTTGATGATGGTAATGCAGTTGTCGTGGCTGCCGGCGGCGGGGAAGAAGATCTGAGGCGGCGAAAGACAGTCTGGAGAGTGGATCCCTGCTGTGGTGAACCCTTCCGTCGTTGGAGCAGCTGAGCTGCGGCGGAACACAGCGCTGCAGGAGCAGGACAAACCACACAAGGTTTTCTTTGACACATATCTGTAACAGAAGTAATTGAGTAAGGGCTTGTTTGAATTTGAGGATTCTAACAATGCAGGGATAGGAAATAGACAAGAATATGATAGGAATGCATGTGCAAAACAGAGAATTTAAAAACATAGGATTTCTGCCAATCTGGGTGTTTGATTCACAACAATTGGAAGATCACAGGATGCAAAAAAGCATGGTGAGATTAAGTCAAACCACAAGAAAATGTACGGTTATAATGCTATTATGCTACTAGCTCTTAGTCTTGTGCTTGGTGAAAAGAAATATGAAAATGAGGATAAGTGGAAATTAGAATCCCTACGGTTTTTCTTTCAAGGAGACACTAAAGGAACAAATCCTTCAATTTTTCTTTGCTCCATTCCTTTGCACCAAATTCATGAAAAGTGGTACCATAGGAAACTTTCCAATTCCGATGTTTTTCATTCACTTTTCCTTTCAAGCACTGGCGATTCTAGTAGGCAGGCTTGAGCAAGGAAAATCCTACACTAAAAAAATGTTTTTGTGCTACTTCTATTACTTTGGACCCAGGCCACTGCCATACTAGCTCAACTCCCAGGCCCATCGACAAATGCACAGCTCAAACGCGCAGAGATAAATAATGATGGCGTTCAAGAGAGTCCATCACGGATAGCTAAGTTGCCTGGTACCTCACTGGTTGTCATATAGTAGGATAAACAATCATATTTCCCGTTACTACGAGTGCTCAGTGGACAATATATATAACATGTAGAGTAAAAAAGAGATGCAACAAGTGTACAACCTCTTTGGCGAAGCCATGTCGATCTCAGGGTGATTGGGTTGGCTGGTGAGGATGCTCCGACTAACTTGGCTGTCGGAGGAGAGGAAGAAGATCTTAGGCGTCTTGAGATGGAGCCCGAGGTACTGCTCCGCTGTGATGGAGGGTTTCGTCGTTGGAGCAACTCCGGTGAGTTGTACAACGCCGAGGCTGAAGCAGGACAAGAGAGACAACGAACAACATTAACCTGAGTGGAATTCTAATAGCATCTCCAATACATGACATAAAATACATAACCACAAAGTGCTAGATGTAAAATACATCAGCCGCTCATCTCTGAACTTAACTGTCGAAACTGAATTTAACTGTCGAAACTGAACTTAACTGTCGAAACTGAATTTTGCCGTCAAAACTGAATTTTGCTGTCGAAACTGAACGCACTAGCAAGGTGAGGCTACACGTCGGTCGACTGACTTTTTCATCTCTGATCAGTCGATTTTGCAGCCGTTGGATACGAAATCAAGGGACTGCGGTTCATCTTCAACCTCCACCCCCTGAGCCGCCAGCCACCACCGGCTAAACAGCAGCCCCCCGCCGCCCGCGGCCGGCGGTGCGCCGCCCCTCCAGCCCCGAAAACACTCCCCACCGCCTGTCCGCCGCCACCCCGGCCATCCCTCTAGCCCCCCCCTGTGCCGAGCTTTTTCTCTGGCAATCCCCATGCCACCGCCCCGCCAACGCCCCGCCACCACCGGCGACCACCGCCCCCATCCTGAACCCTAAGATAGATAGTGGGGTACCTCTCCGGCGAGCCCCCCTCCCCGCCGCGGCTGGTTCTTCCTTCATCCCGGTGAGTCCCCCCCTGAAAATCGACTAACCCAAAAGTCGATTCAGTCGACTGAAGTGTAGCTAAGTCGGAGCAGCATCGCAAGCAAGAGCAATAGTGAGAGCAGCGACGCGAGCAAGAGCAATAGCAAGAGCAGACCATGTAGGGGACCGAGAGCAAGAGCAGAGCAGCAGCGCGAGCGAGAGCTAAAGCAGTAGCAACTCCTACTGATGTGGACGTCACCGCCGAGGGAGCGACACCGTGGAGGAAGTGGCCGGCGACGCCGCCGTGGATGGAGTCGCGCCGTGTCGGCTCGAGACCGAGCGCCGGCAGCACCGTGAGATCGAATCAAGAATAAAATGCGGCGATTAGTGTACAACCTCTTTGGTGGCGCTAATTAGGCCGCAACTTCATCCGATGAAACGGTAAGGATGATGCTCTTCCGATGTTGCAGGTGAAGACGGCGGTGTGGGAATGGAGGTGGCGCGAAAGACGAGGGGAATGTCGGGGCAGCTCCTTGGAGGTGGAGGACGGGGTGGCTGAACCGGCGGGACGATGAGATCGACGACGGATCCTCATCCGGTATGGTGGATGAGGGACGTCAAGGTGTTGCTATGGACGACGTTGTCAGGGAAGAGGCCCTGGCTGGGTGGCGGACAGAGCAGGGTGTGGGGTTTCATCGCGGGTTTTCGCGGCCTCGGTGTACGAATGGGTGGGCGGATGGGATGGCAGTGGGGAACCATGGCTTAGAGACGCGCTTGTCCGAAATGTGGGGTAAGTTATGAAAGTACCCCCACCAATTTGAGGCAGTTCTTTCGGTTCAGGGGTACCACGGGCATTTCGCGTGTCGGGATTTCACAGGAGGTGGGAGTTTTCGCGCGCGTTGTAATTTCGGAATAGCAAGGTGCGGGTTGAGATGGAGGGAGTTGTCGGAGCACAACAAGACAATGATATATCTTAAATATTTTGGGCTAACAAGGCATGGGTTGAAGAGGCGGGAGTTTCGCAGCACGATAGACAGAGGCACTGGCTTAAATTTTCGGCATAACAAGGCGCGGCTTGAAATTTCGGAAGAACAAGCATAACGTGTACCCAAAAAAGACAATTTGCACCTCAACACACACAACACACACAAACGCCATTTAGACTAGAGTAAGGTACACGTGCATTGCACGCATGAGATTTGGCAACCAAATTATGAATAAATACCACATTATAGCATGCAAGCTTTGAGTCATATATGCATGATGTAGATTTTCGTTTAATTCTTATAGTTCATTTCATTCAAAATCATCTAGTTTTTATAAGAAAGCTAATCTATTTTAAGATTCATGGAATTGTGCGTCGTAAGACATAAAGTAAAAAATAATAATGGCAAATCATGTAGAAAAACATTTGGGCAATTCTGATACGGAAGATTCTAGAATAAATAAGAAGTGCTTGTGTTTTGATGTTTGTGCATTATGCTTAAGTTCAAACATGGAGTCTTCTAGATTATACATGTGGCGAAATCTGGTGGAACCTAGATGATATCCAACGACCAGTAGTGCTCAAATTTGCCATCTTTGGACCATCGGATTCGCCTCATCCAACGACCATCTTTCAAAGTTAAAGTTACCCGCACACAATATAAAAAATATATATAATATAATATATATATATAGGGGTATAGATATAGATATGTGATGCGAAAGCCGCCCATCATCTCCAATTAGAATAGTGTGTCCATGCACGGATGCGGCGTGGCCAAATGATGTCTACCATCGGTATCTCAAATTCAAATTAGTCTGACCTTGTTCAATGTGTATACATTACAACATGCTCATTTCCAAACCACACCGCGCAAATCTCCGTTATATTCATGCATGCATGGGTTTCAAACATCAGGATCTCTTATTGAAATATTTGAATTCAACTTTACATTGATTATGACCTCACCTATTCTTTTACACCCACACAGTAGTCTTCTCTTTATAATTGTACCACTAACTTTCTCTCATGCATGCATGCACACACACTACCAGGCGGCATTATCCATCGCACACATGCAATCTTTTTCTTCAGGTCGGTCTCCCATGAAGGCACACACCCACACACATCCCCCTCTCCATCATATCGGGCATTCGTTATCGCTCACGCATGCATGCGCAATGATCGATGTTCCTCTATGTATGTGTGTATATAGCTAGGTCTTTCATAGTTTTCCACACAAACCGATCAATCGATATATCCAGTGAGGTCTCACCCTCTTTCCCACATCCACATCGATCAATCTATACCTCTCTATATAGGATTAACATATATAGCTAATACACCCACATTAATTATATATCCAACATCCCCCTCTCATCATCCATGCCTTCCGCTTCATCTCTCAGACACGTGCACAATGGCGAAGATAGGGGGCACTAAGGGCCCTGCCCCCTCCCCCCTAACATCACTATATATCAAGGCTAATATGAATGTGATCATTAGACAATTGCTGCTAAAAATGGTTTAAGTTCATGAATTGACCCTCCTCGTAAAGGATTAGCAATGCTTGGCCCCCTAGCTCATTTATTTTTCATGGCTCCGCCACTGTGCGCAACAGCGCACGTGTTTGCCCCCTCTCTCTAAATATCGGTCTCGCACTTGTGCATTCCTTCATAGTCTCCCTACACTCGGCCCCTCACACCATCTTCTAGCCCCCCACCGGATTTTGCCACATGTACAATCTAGCAGACTCCATGGTTGAACTTAAGCATAATGCACAAACCTCAAAACAATAGTGGTTCTCTTTTGTTCTAGAATCTTCCGTGTTATAACTGCCCAAACTTTTTTTCTAGTTGAATTGCCATTATTTGTTTTTACTTTATGCTTTACAACGCACAATTCCATGAATCATAAAATGGATTAAGGGCTTCTTTGATACAAAGGATTCTCAAAGGAATTTTGGAGGATTCTAATCATTAGGAATTTTTCCTATCTTGGTTGTTTGATTCATAGGATTGTAAACCATAGGAATTTTTCCATATGATTCATTTGCACTAGATTTCATAGGAAACATCCCATACACTCAAACCTCTTTGAAAGAATTCTGCATTTTTTCTATGCACAAACAAACACTCGTACAATCCTGTAGGATTCAAGACGACATTCCACTATAATCCCATGTTTTTCCTATTCCCGCGTTCTTAGCATTTTTATAAAAACTATTTGATTTTGAAGGAGATGAACTATACGAATTAAACGTAGGGCTACATCATACATATATGACTCAGAGCTTACATGCTATAGTGTGGTATTTATTCATAATTTGGTTGCATAATCTGATGCGTGCAATGCATGTGTACCTTACTAGTACTTCGAGTATGTGCAAAACATGTAAATTAGAATACCAATGGCATGCTGCACAGTGTCTATCTTATAGTTCATGAAGCCACGTGGCACATGTGGAGGCGCTGTCGCGACCTCCTTGCGTGGATTGATCACAGTGACGTGCTGCTGGTTCCAGAAGAATGTACTCGTCCTCCCTGAGCCATACTGGCGGTACATGAACGAAGCGAGGATGTGCACACACGCCACGCACACACTCATTCCCTCGCACGCACACACGGGTACACGGGCGGACGCAATTTTGTACCAAGATCCACCCCATGTGATAATTTGACGTGTGTAAAGTCGTTCACTTCATTGATGGTCAATTAATACAGGCATGCAAATTGAGTGGACGTGAGGGCGGAAGAAAGACATTATTACTCCACTGCGTGCATGCGAGTAGTTAAATCTTGGGTTGCTAGTAGTACTTCCATTGGTCTCCTTCGTATTTTGTGCAAATTTTTGACAGTAACATAATATTTACGCATTTGAGTAGTGTAGTACTTGAAAATTATGTTCCGCTAAACTCATCGGGAGCCGTTTCGGGCCTCGAAACCAAAACCATCAGTTAATCTTTACCTTGTTCCCATCACATTCGAAAGCCTGCTCACACCTACTAGTACGTACCAAACCTGAACGTGTTCCCACTATGCGGGTATTAGTACTAGTGCTAGTACTTAGGTTATAAAAAGGGGAACTACCTAACCGAAAATTACTCTACCTTTCCTCCTCATAAGTGCTTCTTCTTCGTCCGTCATTGCCATTGCCGGTGAGCAGAGCTCTAGGTCAAGAACTACTCGTTACAAGGGAGCGGCAACCAAGGCTGCAGAAAAAAAGAGGGCTCGCCGCCATGTAGAGACCTCGAAAGATCTCTCACGGGCAGGTGATGGCTCCCAGGAGCGCCCTAGCCGCGGAGGCGAACATGCCGAGCCCGCGGAGCTGGAGACGACATGCCCGATCAGATCAATAAGCACCTCAATAAGTAGAAGGAGTTCATCCAAGGCTTGATGGAGTTGCTGAAGGAGAGCCTCAACGACGTGCCCGCTGAGCTCAATCAGTAGGGGGAGTTGACCGCCAGCTTGGTGATGCTGCTGAAGAAGAGCATTGCCTTGGAGAAGAAGGCGACCGGTGAAATCCTGCGACTTCAGGAGGACAAGGCGAAGCTCTGCCACGAGATCGACCTGTTGAAGGAGAAGAACGCCGACTGGAAGAAGCTGCATGAGAATAGTAGTTCCTTGATGAAGATGCTGCAGGCCCTCATCATGGAACAGAAGGAGGAGTTGGCGAAGCTCCGCATCGAGCACCCGGCTACTGTCAAGGTACGTAATGCGGCCGTGGAACAGATGATGAAGGCTCGCGTCGAGAAATCCCGCGTCATGGACAGAATGAAGAAGATGGCGGAGGAGACGCGCAAGGAGATGGAAGTCGTGGAGGCGATGAAGAAGCAGTTACGACTCTACGGCGAATTAGATCATTTGGGGTGATAATCCTCCTTCTTCTTTTGATCCTGTGTTTCATCTTTTGCTTCGGGTGTTTCGCCGCACATGTCACGTTCTTTGCGAGGCAACAATGGTTTTTTAGGGAATGAATAGAACAATGCTAACAATGAGATGACTAGCAAATTAGATCATTTTTTATCGCCATATGGCACTGGGCTGTCGTGTTTCGTGCTCCTCCGTCGCAGTACTACTCCAGTGGAAAACTTGAGTATACCACACGGTTCTTTGCTCCTCCTCGATCAGGTCGTCGGCGCATTTATACGAGCAGTCAAATCACAAGGCCCCGCCTTCCAGCAGTAATGAGCCGTCAAATCACAAAATCCCTCGCCTCTCGTGAAACCGACCAAGCTAGACTGCCCCACCCTCTAGCCTTTTAAAAAATGTATACTTTTGTACAATAGTAGTATCGATGGATTGCGCCATGGAGCAAAACTTGAAATTAAAAAAAAGTGGTACATAAATAGAGCGCTCGTCGCCAAATTATGCATATAGTACTATTAAAAAGGCTAGTCACAATAATGGTGTCCAGCACAACCCACCCCTCAAATAAAACTAAGAGGGTGCTTGGATACGTTTTAGTCCCATGACTAAAAGTAGTGGGACTAAAACATGCTAACCTCACCCATGCTTGGATCCGAATACTAAAAAGGCTAAAATCAAGTTAATGAGCATTTATTATCCTCCAAACCCTCCAATCCAGAACTTGCCTGTGTTAAAGGAGAGGAGTTAAATGAGTAGAGAGAGGACTAATCCACATTTTAGTATGGGTACCCCCAACTAAAATTTTTAGTCTCAAGACTAGTTTTAGCCCCTCTTTAGTTAGGGGTGCTTGGAAGTTTAGCCTCTTAAAGAGACTATTTTTAGTCAGACTAAAATAAGTCCCTTGGATCCAAGCACCCTCTAAGCATCCTGGAATTCTTTGACAAAACTAAGCACCCTGAAATTCTTTGACAACTAAACTGCTGGCTATATGATGTTGGCCATATATATTGTACGTATATAATGTGAAGAAACGAGTGGTAGTACTATACCAAATAAAAGATGAAATGTAAGAAATACTAGTATGTACATACTGAAGAGTTAAAGTAACGAGAAGAAACATAACATAGTTCTGCTGGGGGCTCAGCACAACACACCCCTCCAATTAAATTAAGCACACCTGAAATTAAACTTTGCAACTATTCCGGTAGACACTGCATTAGAACCACCATGAGCAACAACACTGCCACCTTACTCGGAGTCCTCGTCCACGTCCTCGACTTCGTCCTTGTCCCTCTTCCTCTTGGCCGATACTTCTTTGCTTGAACCGCACACTTGGCTGTTGCTCTTCATCCAACCCTTGTAGATATTGAAGCAAAGGTATCCATCCATTGCAGCGTAGTGGATGTAGTCTATAACTAGTACATTCTGCTGCCATGCATGACGATGAAACGTGTATGGAGGTTTCTCCAGTTTACCGTACGAAGGATGAACCATGGCTCCTACCAGGGTTAGCATTGAAGGCTGACGAGAGGACACCAGCCGATTCTTCTGGAGGTCGAAGGTGTTGCCTACAACGAGGCCTATCCGACGCAGGACGTCTTTGTCGTTACCAAAGTCTACAGTAACGAATTTGACTAGGTTGCTCTCGAGGAAGTCCTTAAAATCCTGGCACTCAACGTCGTCATGGCATATGTGGTAGACCAAGCATAAGTCATGCATGCAAACCTAGATCACGGCTGGCTTCTTCCTCTCTTCGTCCTTTAGATCCTTCTCTGGTCCCAGGACTGTGGTGTACTCAACATCTATCCCAGCGACCCACTCATCATCTGAGTCTTCGAACATGCATCTGAAGCGAGAAAGGCATCCTTTCACCGCCGCGGAAGAACGGGTGTAGATGGCGTCGAACTCATCGCCGGTGATGGTTCTAACCTTGTACTCACCGCCGATCATGGAGATTTGGGATGCCATGGATTTGGGAGGAGGGTTAGGATTAGTGGAACTGCCGTAATGTGAATGGACGGGACGACTAGGAGCGAACCACCATAGTATTGAAGGACGTGCGGGGACGAGTAGGAGCGGCATTAATTAATTGAATCGTCTTGCCTCCCTCCGCATGGAACCGCATGCAAGCCTCACGCGCACATCTGTAGTGCATGCTATGGCTGGGTATTTATTTCTCCCAATCAGTGTACGCAACAAGCAGCGGAATTAGTGTAATATGTGGTGATTTAATTACAGTGGGACTAATAAAAATGGGACTAATTTGTGGTGATTTAATTATCTTCTCCTCTTAAACCACCGCCGCTCCTATCCTGTTCCAATCTAAATGCAGTGCCGCTCATCTCCTCTTCCATTTCAAAACCACCGCCCCTCCTCTCTTGTTCCAGTCCAAAACCAGCGTCGCTCCTCTCCCGTTCTAATCCAAAACCAGTGCTGCTCCTCTCTTCTTCCATTCGAAAACCACCGCCGGCGAGTGAAGGTGCTATGGAGAAGTAGATCGATGGAGGAGTCCAACCGATATGTGAGGATCGCAGATAGCGACCCTGTGAATCTAGCTAGGATGTTGGAGATACAGTCTTGGTTTGACAACAAGGACCAACTAGCGGCGACGGCGACATCCATGGCCAAATATCTGCAACAGAGCGAAAAGGCGGCGATACTCACAGAGGGAGTCGCGCCGGAGTACATATAGCTGCTCCTCTGGGCCATGGAGCAAACAGATTCACCGAATCTGATCATGAGGGAGCGGTGGTGGGAGTATCGATCCCAGATGGAGCATCCACCAGAGATTGAAGGATCGAGCATCTACAGGGTGCCGTTTGTGAGGGTGTCGTGCCAGAGTGAGCCGGTGGAGTCTTCGTCGACCGAACCCAACTGCAAGAGGAGAAAAGCAGTTGGACCGATGATGTTTCCCTGCCATCATCTCCCTCGCCGTTCACATCGTCTCACGGGGCGGCTGTCTGCCGCCGAGGAATAGGAGGGGCTGCCCCCCCAGCCCAATAGTCGGGCAGGTTGTGAATTGTCAGGAGGAGCATAGGGTTGTCAGTATTTGCAGGTTGTGAATTGTGTTTTGTGTTGTGTATTTTGAGAGTACTTTCAGATATGAATGTCTTTTGAATTTCAGATTTGCAGTATTGAGCATATGAAGTATTTTATGAGTTCTAGAGATCTATTTTTAGCACTTAAAACATGTAGTTTCATAGGAGTATAAAAGTGCAGACAATGTGATTCTCGGAGAAGAAACTGCAAGTTTCAGTTTCAGATAAGAAACTGCAACTTCAGTTTCAGATAAGAAACTGCAACTTTCAGAGGCAGAGCATTTATATTAACACGGCCTTTTCAAACAGGGTTAACATCATGTTGGAAGTTTTAGTCATGGTCGAAAATGGAACTACCAGCCATTTAACATCATGCTGATCAACATTCATGCATAGCACATCTTCATATGATGCAGAGTCAAAATGCCCACACAATGTTGAGTGTGCGAAACGCAGAGAAAACGAGGGACGAAGTTTTGGCAAGTGTTGGACGTGGTTTTGGGCTGCCCCGTCTAGGCTTTCATGTTCAACATGCGTAGCCCACGACCTCGGATGGGAGGTCCATAGGCCTGTTTGTATTTTCTTAGGGCCGCCATGTATCGACCGGCCTATGGACCTCCCATCCGAGGTTTTATTTTTGGCAGCCCAATTTATGTATTTTTTTTGAAGAAAACGCAGAGGTCTGTTCTATTTTTCTATATAAGAATAGGAACACCAGGTCCAACTTATGTTTCCCTTCTAACTATATTATATATATTTAAAATATTTTATATGTTATTATATATTATTTTTATTGTCATCGTATATTTAACAGATACTTACATATGTAAGAAAACAATATCCCACATCTTATTAACTTATAAAAATAATTTCTTAACAAATAAAATCTTGGATTGTTTTGGCACGAAAATCCTAGTGATTATTTACAAAAGCTTGGTAAGATTTAAGGACGAATGTAATAATATCACTTATTATTTAAATATATTTATAACAAAATGCTCAGCCCTTTTTTATTTTTTGATAACATTGCTGGCCCAACCCAACATTATAATTAGAATCAGCCCAACAAAATCGTGTATTTTGAGAAAGTGCAAATGGCCTATAATTTTTTAGGAAATAAAATAAATGGGCCGCATGGACGCTACATTATTTGTTCACCCAGCCTAGCTAATGGCTGTAATTCAAAAAAAAGATCAAATTGATTGTAAATTCTACCGCGCAAAGAAAGACTGTAAATTCTGAAAAAATGGATTGAATACGTGCCACATTTTTGGAGGTTGAAATGTGGGCCAATAGGTCAAAACCAACGCAAGTCGTTGTCAATTTAGTCAACAAATGATTCTGACATGTTAGCCGTTGGATTTACATCCAACGCCCGGCATCCATCTTCAATCTCTCGTCTTCTTCCTCCAGCGCCACCGGGACCACCTCCCGCCTCCTGCTGCTAGCAGCTCTGCTTAGCACGCTTCGCTATGAAGCGCTACTCCACCATTGGCCAGACCATCCCTCCACCCCTCCACACCTCCTGTTCTTCTCCACCGACTGCTGAACCACACCACACTAGAACCAGTTAACCCTCGTACACCTCTTCGTCTGCGACTCTACTCCCGCGTCTTCCCATCTCTGGCTCGTTGCTGTCCGGGGCCTCGCCGTCGTCCACCACCTTGGATGCGCTCGGCGCGGCATGGTCAACGTGGTCAACGAACGACACCATCGGAAGTAGACTGTGCGTGAAGAGGCTGACAGCTGGGTCCACGGCCGCACACAAGGAAATGCCTCCTTATTATGCGCAAAATAATGATTCCTCCACCTGACATCTGTGATCCACCGGAAGGGCCTCTGTATTTCGCGAAAATAACGTGCCCCCCACCGACATGTCGGACCTACCAGCTATCTTCGCATGCAAGGAAGTGCCTCCTTATTATGCACAAAAAATGAATATTCCCCTTGCCAGCTGGAACCCAGCATAGTGGGAGGCTGACTTGTGGGCCTACCAAGTTGACGGGGACGGAGGGCTTTGTCAACTTAGTCAATATGAACGATTCTAGCTCTTGTTACCGTACGATGTTCATCCAACGGCCGTAGTGCTTCTTCAACCTCTGGTCTTCTTGCTCCAGCCACCCAAACCAGCACCGGTCGTGCCGCGTGCTCCTGCCTCTTGTGGCCGGCTTTGATGCCGCGGAGGCCTCACCGCCCCTACTACTCCCATAGCTGGCCAGGCCATCCCTCTAGTCATCCCCACCCCCTGTTATTCTGCGGCGATAGCAGCCTCACACCGCAGCCAAACCAGTGAACCCTCGTACTCCTCTTCGCGTGGGCATCCACTTCTGCGTCTTCCCCGGCTCCAAGTCATCCCCTTCCTAGTCCTCGCCGTCGTCCACCACCGTGGTGCTCTCAGCGCAACGTGGTCAACGTGGTCAAGGAATGACTTCCATCAGACGTGGACTATACGTGGAGAGGCTGACAGCTGGGTCCACAGCCGCAACAAGGAAGTGCCTCCTTATTACGCGCAAAATAATGATTCCTCCACTTGACAGTGGGGACCCACCGGACGGGCCACCGTATTTCGCGAAAAAAGTGTTTTCCCCTGACTGCTGGGACCCACCAGCTACATCTTCGCACGCAAGGTAGTGTGTCCGGGCAAAACAAAAACGATTCGCCCCCTGACTGCTGGGACCCACCAGCTACATCTTCGCATGCAAGGAAGTGCGTCTGGGCAAAAACATGATTCGCCCCCCTGACTGCTGGGACCCACCAGCTACATCTTCGCACGCAAGTAAGTGCCTGAGAGTCAGGACCCACCTGGTTGAAGCATACGTAGCGTTGTCATTCTGGTCGCGAACGTGTACATACATATATACTGGTGGATGTAGAGGCGCGCACGTGTCGTAGTAGAGGAGCGTACGTGTCGTAGTAGAGGTGCGCAGATAGCATGTACATGTATGTACAACGGCCAGGGTGCAAGAAAGAAAATACGGCCACGTATGTGTACATATGGGCGGGGTCTCGAACGCCTACTCGTGCATACGTACGGCCAGGGCTCGTGTACATGGCTGGGTCGGAACGGAGAAACAACGTCGTCGTCGTGTTCATGGGGAGGCAACGGAATGCGTCGTGTTCATGGGGAGGCAACGGAATGTGTCGTGTTCATCGGGAGGCAACGGAACGCGTGGGAGCCAACCGGCTGGGTCGGAACGGAATGTGTGGTCGTGTTCATCGGGAGGGCTTGGACGGAACATGCGATGGAAATGAGGCCTGGCGTACCGCAAAATGGAGGAAAACAAACCTCCTACGTTCAGAACGGGGTCCTGTTGATCGGGAGGGGTGTGGCGTACCGCAAAACGGAGGAAACGGACCTCCTACGGTCAAAACGGGGGTCCTGTTGATTGGGAGGGGTGTGGGTACCGCAAAGCAGACAAAACGAACCTCCTACGGTTGAAACGGGGGTCCTGTTGATCGGGAGGGGTGTGGCGTACCGCAAAATGGACGAAACATACCTCCTACGGTCGAAACGGGGGTCCTGTTCATCAGGAGGGGTGTTGCGTACCGCAAAACGGGACTCCACGGGATACTGTTCATCTCCACCGTCAACCTCCTCCAGCCTCCATGGGCTACCGTCGACCTCCTCCAGCCTCCACGAGCTCCTGTTCTTCCAGCCTCCACCGCGCGCTACTCCACCGGCTACTGTTCAGCCACCCCTCCATCGTCTACTATTCATCTAGCCCTCCACACCACGGGGTCCTGTTCAACCCCCTCCACGGGCACCCCTCCACCTTCTACTGTTCATCCAGCCCTCCACACCACAGGGTCCTGTTCATCCATAGGCAACGCCACCGCCCACTGTTCATCCAACCCCCCCTGCAACGCTCACTGTTCATCCAATCGATCGGCTTCAGTTAGCAGCAGTAGCAAATGAATCGCTCGATCGGGTTCAGTTAACAACCATCGATCGATCGCTCGGGTTCAGTAACGCGTAGCCTGCAGTGCAATCTCTCGGGTTCAGTTAGAGCCCAACGCCTCGCTCGGGTTCAGTTAGAGCCAACGCCTCGCACACATGCGCGTACATGTACAAGAGAAACGCGCATCGCTCGGCCCCCGACCTCCCACCGTAACCGGGAACTCCCCGAAATTTTCCTACCCCTCGCTTCTACCACGGTTTTTTCCGTCATGGGCGGCCCAAAGAATGTCATGCAGCTGCATCTCTGGCCCGCCTAAGACGAAAAGCCCATTTTCTGTCATGATTTTTTGTCATAGAAGTAGGAGCCCACCACATCTATGATGATACCGGGTTTTGTCACAATTATCGTCATAGAAGTGTCATATGTATGACAATTTTTTTTTCGTTCGGCCCAAAATGTCACGGATGTGTCTTTTTTTGTAGTGCACCCTGATGGGTTGTGCCCACCTCGGGTGCCCCCCGGACCGCCTCTTTACTCTATAAATACCCCCAATATTCCAGAAACCCTAGGGAAGTCGACGAAAATCAATTCCAACCGCCGCAAGTTCCAGAAACACCAGATCCAATCTAGACACCATCATAGAGGGGTTCATCATGTCCATTGGTGCCTCTCCGATGATGCGTGAGTAGTTCTTTGTAGACCTACGGGTCCGTAGTTAGTAGCTAGATGGCTTCCTCTCTCTCTTTTGATTCTCAATACAAATGGTCTCTTGGAGATCCATATGATGTAACTCTTTTTGCGGTGTGTTTGTTGGGATCCGATGCACTTTGAGTATATGATCAGATCTATCTTTTTATCCATGAAAGTTATTTGAGTCTTCTTTGATCTCTTATATGCATGATTGTTTATAGCATCGTATTTCTTCTCTGATATTTGGGTTTTGTTTGGCCAACTTGATCTATTTATCTTGCAATGGGAAGAGGTGCTTTGTGATGGGTTCGATCTTATGGTGCTTGATCCCAGTGATAGAAGGGGAACCGACACGTATGTATCGTTGCCATTAAGGATAACAAGATGGGGTCTATTTCTACATAAATAGATCTTGTCTACATCATGTCATCATTCTTATTGCATTACTCCATTTCTATATTAACTTAATACACCAGATGCATGCTGGATAGCGGTCGATGTGTGGAGTAACAGTAGTAGATGCAAGCAGGAGTCGGTCTACTAATATTGGACGTGATGCCTATATAATGATCATTGCCTCGATATCATCATGATTATTTGAAGTTCTATCAATTGCCCAATAGTAATTCATTTACCCACCATTTGTTATTTTTCTCGAGAGAAGCCACTAGTGAAACCTACGACCCCTGGGTCTCTTCCTTAATATACTTGCCTTTGCAATCTATTTTCCTTTGCTTTTATTTTGATATCTATTAAACCAAAAATACAAAAATACCTTTCTGCAATTTATTTTATTTGGCATTCGATCTATCAAACTATTACAACTCTCTCATGTCTGTTTGCCAATTTCTGGCGCCGTTACCCGAAAGGGATTGACAACCCCTTTAACACATCGGGTTGCGAGTATTTGTTATTTGTGTGCAAGTGCTATTTACGTAGTGTTGCTTGGTTCTCCTACTGGTTTGATAGCCTTGGTCTCACCACTGAGGGAAATACCTACCGTTGATGTGCTGCATCATCCCGTCCTCTTTGGGGAAATACCGACGTAGTTCTAGCAGACATCAAAAGGAATTTCTGGTGCCGTTGCCGGGGAGACATCATCGACATCTAACAGGTTCCTAATCACAAATCTCATCTCCTTGCAATATACATTATTTTCCATTTCCTCTCCCCCACTTCACAAAAAAATTCCGTTTTATTCAGCCTCTTTTTTGTTTGTCGTTTCCTCGTCAGATATCCTTTGCTTGCAATCATGAGTGATTTTGGTATGGCAGCAACTGATGATGGCCTAACTCCTAAGATTGGACGAATGGGCAATCTGGATGCTAAAACTTTTATCTTGGGGCAAGGGAATGTTATGGTGAAAGAACTTATCCAAGAATTTTTCAATTGTGTTAGAAATCTAAGTCTTGATGATGCTCCTATACTTAGAAACACTAGATCTTATGCGGATGCTATTTCAGCACTAGTTTTGAAACTTGAAAGGAAATTTATCTGTACTCATCCTACTTTGCAAAGGTTGTTTTTTGAGCTTCCCATTGTAAAGAATCCTAAGGCTAAAAAGTTGGCCACTCTCGTTCTTATGAATGAATTTGACTACATAATACGGGAAGCTAGGGAAATCTTTGTTTTTATGGTATGAATCATGAAAAGCCCGTGATAGATGAAATTCTTTATAATAATGATTATGTGTTAAGGAATTTGCTTGGGATAATCAAATCTTTGATGATAATCTTAAAAAGGAAGTCCCCATTTCAGATGTAATCCAACAAGTTTTAAATAATGTTAATCAACAATACTCTTGGATTGTTGCCGGAAATCAAAGGGGTTATGATGATAAGAAACTTAGTAGTGCTAAAGTTTCTATGGGCAATATGTTTTATGTTGTTTTTACAAGACCTCATGACAAAAACACCTCTAAGGAAATTAAGGGCAAAGATGACAAAACTTAGATCCTTGCTTTATGCCTAGCTAGGGACATGAAACGATAGTGCTTGTTGGGAGGCAACCCAATGAATAAAATTTATTTTTCCTTAGTGTTAGCACAATTATGCTACTGTTATGATTGTGTTTTTGTGTTGTAGTTAGTGTTTGTGCCAAGTAAAGCCTTTAGGATCTTCTTGGGTGATAGTTTATTTGATCTTGCTGAAAAACAAAAACTTTCGCGCTCATGAAAATAATTTTCATTTTTTAACAGAAGCGCGATAAAATACCAATTCTTTTTGCAGAAGATTATATACAAATTGCTCAGCTTGTCCTAATTTTTCAGAATTTTTGTTACAGAATTATTTGAAATACCTAGACTGCTACAGACTATTCTGTTTTTGACAAATTCTGTTTTCTTTGCGTTGTGTGCTTATTTTGATGATTCTATGGTTTTATTTGAAGATTTTTTGCCATAGAAAAGTTGAAATATAGTAGATATAATGCAAGAATAAAATATGAATTGGTTTGCAATAGTACTTATAGTAGTGATTTGTTTTCTTATACTAACGGATCTCATGAAGGTTTGGTTGAGTTTTGTGTGATTGAAGTTTTCAAGTTTTAGGTGATGTTACGATGGATGAAGGAATAAGGAGTAAGAAGAGCCTAAGCTTGGGGATGCCCATGGCATCCCAAGATATTAAGGGAAGCAAGCAACTAAGCTTAGGGATCCCCCGAGTGGCATCCCCTCTTTCTTCTAACGACCATCGGTATTTTACTCGAAGCTATATTTTTATTCGTCACATACTATGAGTTTTTCTTGGAGTGCCTATTATGATACGAGTCTTTGCTTGTGTTGCTTGTGTTTTAGGTCTTGAATCCTTTCTGGACACACCTATTTGAGAGATCCAAAATTATGCCATGACTTGTTAGAATTAATCTCTATGCTTCACTTCAATCTTTATGAGCTATGGAATTGCTCTAGTGCTTCACTTATATCTTTTTGAGCACGGTGTGCTTTAGTATTTTTGAAGAAATAATCTCATGCTTCACTTAGATTTATTTGAGAGTTAGTAAAATATTTAAGAAATTCTCTCTTGCTTTACTTAAATTAATTTGAGAGAAAGAAATATTATGCTCATGATCTTCACTTATATTTGTTTGAGCTTATCAAAAGCAACACATGAAAATTAGTTCCAAATTGATAGATATTCAAGAAGTATATAATAAAAACTTTCATGAAGATCATTGGACAAAATAAACTTGAGTCTTTGTAACAGTTTTGAGATATGATGATGAGTAATTATGCTTTAGTAAGAATATTGGTGTTAAGGTTTGTGATTCCCTATGTGAAAGGATCGATATGGTTGACTAGAGGGGGGGTGAATAGGCAACTAACAATTTTTAGCTTTTCTTCACCAAATTAAACTTAGCATCAAAGTAGGTTGTCTAGATATGCAACTAGGTGAGCAACCTATATTATGCAACAACAACTAGCTCACAAGCAAGCAATGGATACAACACAATATAAGCTTGCACAAGTAAAGGTAAGAGATAACCAAGAGTGGAGCCGGTGGAGACGAGTATGTGTTACCGAAGTTCCTTCCCTTTGAGAGGAAGTATGTCTCCGTTGGAGTGGTGTGGAGGCACAATGCTCCCAAAGAAGACACTAGGGCCATCGTATTCTCCTCACGCCCTCACACAATGCGAGATGCCATGATTCCACTATTGGTGCCCTTGAAGGCGGCCAAACCTTTACAAACAAGGTTGGGGCAATCTCCACAACTTAATTGGAGGCTCCCAACGACATCATGAAGCTTCACCACAATGGAATATGGCTGCGCGGTGACCTCAACCGTCTAGGTGCTCACAAGAGTAACAAGATCCGCAAGGGATTAGTGGGGGAATCAAATTTCTCTTGGTGGAAGTGTAGATCGGGGCCTTCTCAACCAATCCCTAGAAAATCAACAGGTTTGATTGGCTAGGGAGAGAGATCGAGTGAAAATGGAGCTTTGAGCAACAATGGAGCTTGGGGAGGGAAGAGGCGTTCTTCTTGCGGAAGAAGACCCCCTTTATATAGTGGGGGACAAGATCCAACTGTTATCCACCCACTCAGCCCGCGAGACGCGGTACTACCACACACGCTCGAGGTACTACCGCAAGGCGCTACGATACTATCGCACCTTGTTGCGGTACTACCGCTCGTGCGATACAAGCCGGGTGAGGTCCTGTTGCACTAGGAAACGAGCAGTAGAACCGCCAGAGTGATACTACCGCGCGCTCCTGCGATACTACCACATGGCAGGGATCAACTGGGCTGGGAAAAAGCACTGACTAAATAAATTTCGTCCGTGACTACTTCCGCTGAGTTTGGGACGTGTGAAAATCCGGCATGGTACTACCACTCGCAGGGAGCGGTACTACTGCGTAGGGTCGCAAGTAAAAAATTACTTTCGCGCCTACTTCCGCGTGCGCCAGTGTTTTAGGCTAGAGGCAGGGTACTACCGCTCGTGAGGAGCGGTACTACCGCGTGGCGCGGTACTACCACAAGCCAGGGTGGTACTACCACGGGCCCCTGCGGTACTACTGCTCCCTTGAGCAGTACTTCTGCATGCCACATAACCTATAGCACTTTGGAGGCCTTCATCTCGTAGCGACAAGGATAAACGGACGGTGCTCCAATGAAGCGAAGGAAAGGTGGTGCAAAGGAACAGATGTGTATGTGTTGATTCCACCCTAACCTTTCCGCAGCGGACCCCCTCTTAATGGTACGGCTTTCCTACAACTCAAATCCACCAAAAAGAAACGTAGAGAACCGTCGTCTTCGATAGGCTTCGAGGGGCAGCGAATCGTCTTGTACCTAGGCATGGGATAACTGAAATGCTGAATGCACATGATTAGTCCACAAATGTACTATCATCAATCACCAAAACCACATAAGGAGAAATATGCCCTTACAATCTCCCCCTTTTTGGTGGATTGATGACAATACGGGATTTGCACATAAGGATATGAAATGAACATAAGCAAACCCAACATCTATAAAAATAGAAAGGCTCACCCTAGATGTGTGCACTCTATAGATATGCTTTGGACTACACGGCACACATACTAGGATCAACACTCCCACTATATTTTATAGACAAGGCAAAACCTGCAACAATATAAGTGACAATAAGCATTGAGGCAAGGTAAAGTAAGTGAGCATGAAGTAAAGGGCACAAGATAACATAAGCTCACAATCTACTAAACATACTAGATAATAAGATAAGCTTGAGTGCATATGTCTCACACCATATGATAGAGTAAGCCTCCTGGTCTCACACGCACACCAACACAAACCAACAAACCAAAGCAACAAAGGTTCAACGAAACGAAAGCAAAGAGATAGAAGACTCGCAAATCCTACACTCTCTCCCCCTTTGGCATCAAGACACCAAAAAGGAAAAGAGGACACCTACGACACAGGTGGTAGCTTCCACTGACGAGATCACCCAACAAGCTCCTCATGTGTCTCAGTAGAAGGAATGGACTCATCTTCTGACTCCCACTGATATCCTTGCTTCATCATCCAGGCAGCCTCAGGAGTGATGTTCTTCTCGGACCTGCTCGAGACTAGCTCGCCAAGCTTCCTCAAGATCCTCTTATCCATGCAGCCTCAGGAGTGCGGCTTTCCTTCTGAGCAACATGGGCCTGGTACTGACCCTTGGCCTGCATGCAGAACAGAGACTTCACCTTGGCCTTGAGCTTCTTAGCCCAAGATGGCTCAGTAGATGGAGGTGAATACCCCGTAGAACCATCCTCGGCCTCCTCCTCCTCAAACTCATCCTCATCAACATCCATGCGTGTAGCCTCGGCCTCAGCCCGGGTAGTGGTGTTAGCCCACTTGTTCTTCCAGCGCAGCTTAATGGGCTCATGGCGAATCCAGTAGGGAGCAAGAAACTCTTCGCCCAAAAAGAGCTTCTCCCAAGTCTTCGAGATCAAGAGGAACAAGTAAGGTCCATAGATTGGCACCTTACGATGGAACACAGCAAACTGAAGCTCACTCCACATGATGTGAGAGATAACAAGTGGTTCGGGTTGTTGACGATGGGCTTCCTCACACATGAGCATCATGTCCATGAGATAAGAGTTCACCTTGTCCTTGTCGCCTATGCGAGGAAACAGAGAGTTGCGGAAGATCTGGTGCATGATGTCAATAAACGAGTTCAGCACAAACGACTTCTTGCCACTGAGGAGGGTCTTCTCAACAAGAAACGGTTGAAGCTTGTTCTTGTCAGCAGACTATGGGTTGGCATCTGGGCGGTCACCAACGGGCACATCAAGCCCCTCATCACGAATGTTCAACATAGCCATGAACTCCTTCCACTCAGCGCACATCATCTTGCCATTTGTCATCCATGTCATGGTCCACTTCTCATCCGTGTGGAAGTAGACAGAGGAAAAGAACTGAGCCACCAGCTCTGGGTCAAAGTCAAGATGGAAAGTGATGATGTCCTCAATACCAAACTGCTCCACCAAGTCTAGAGGCTCACCAAAATATGCTTGGTTCTTCTTCAGATGTTCCATGTCAATCCATTGAACTGGTACATAGATGTTCTGCTTGGCATTGAACACGTCTAGGTAGATGAGATTATATTGCTTTGTCCAAAACAAGTCATTTCCCCTGCTGACTTCCCTAGGCCTGACATAGGGATTGAGCTTTCTTCAAATCAGAAACTCTGCTTGAGGCATTTCATCCATGCCCACAGATGGCTCCTTGATCTTGCTAGCTGTGGTCTTGACATGGCGTTGTGGGGCACTGGAGCCCTCAGGGGCTTCTTGCTTGTGAAGACACTTGGAGCTTGTGTCACGGTTGGGATTCCAGTGCCTTGCATTGGAACTGGAGCCTGTTGGAAATATGCCCTAGAGGCAATAATTAAATGGTTATTATCATATTTCCTTGTTCATGATAATTGTCTATTGTTCATGCTATAATTGTATTAACCGGAAACCGTAATACATGTGTGAATACATAGACCACAACATGTCCCTAGTAAGCCTCTAGTTGACTAGCTCGTTGATCAATAGATGGTTATGGTTTCCTGACCATGGACATCGGATGTCGTTGATAAAGGGATCACATCATTAGGAGAATGATGTGATGGACAAGACCCAAATCTAAGCATAGCACAAGATCGTGTAGTTCGTTTGCTAGAGTTTTTCTAATGTCAAGTATCATTTCCTTAGACCATGAGATTGTGCAACTCCCGGATACCGTAGGAATGCTTTGGGTGTATCAAATGTCACAACATAACTGGGTGGCTATAAAGATGCACTACAGGTATCTCCGAAAGTGTCTGTTGGGTTGGCACGAATCGAGTCTGGGATTTGTCACCCCGTATGACAGAGATGTATCTCTGGGCCCACTCGGTAATGCATCATCATAATGAGCTCAATGTGACTAAAGAGTTAGCCACAGGATCATGCGTTATGGAACGAGTAAAGAGACTTGCGGTAATGAGATTGAATGAGGTATGGGGATACCGACTATCGAATCTCGGGCAAGTAACATACCGATAGACAAAGGGAATTGTATACGGGATTGATTGAATCCCCGACATCGTGGTTCATCCGATGAGATCATCATGGAACATGTGGGAGCCAATATGGGTATCCAGATCCCGCTATTTGTTATCGTCCGGAGAGGTATCTCGGTCATGTCTGCATGGTTCGCGAACCCGTAGGGTCTACATACTTAAGGTTCGGTGATGCTAGAGTTGTAATGGGAATAGTATGTGGTTACTGAAGGTTGTTTGGAGTCTCGGATTAGATCTCGGACGTGACGAGGAACTCCAGAATGGTCCAGAGGTGAAGATTGATATATTGGATGAAGGGTATTGGAGTCTAGAATTGTTCTGGGAGTACCGGGTGACGACCAGCGTGACCGAAAGGAGTTTCGGAGGCCCCAACAAGCGTCGGGGGCCTTATGGGCCAAGGGGAGGGGGCACACCAGCCATCTAAGGGGCTGTGTGCCCCTCCCACCACATCTCATGTAACCTAGAGAGGTGGCGGCGCCTCCCCTAGGGCAGCCACCCCTCCCGGCTTGGGGGCAAGTTTACTAGGGGTGGGGGCACCCAAACCCATCTAGGGTTTCCCCTGTGGCCGCCGCCCCTCCCCTAGGGAAACGCTAGGGCGCCTCCTCCTTCCCCCTTCCCCCTATATATAGTTAGGGAGAGAGAGGGCAGCCACACACCCCTTCCCAGGCGTAGCCCTGTTGGGGAACATAGTAATTTCAAAAAATGTCCTACGCACACGCAAGATCATGGTGATGCATAGCAATGAGAGGGCAGAGTGTTGTCCATGTACCCTCGTAGACCGAAAGCGGAAGCGTTAGCACAATGTGCTTGATGTAGTCATATGTCTTCACGATCCGACCAGGCAAGTACCGAACGCACGACACCTCCGAGTTCAGCACACGTTCAGCCCAATGACGTCCCTCGAACTCCGATCCAACTGAGTGTTGAGGGAGAGTTTCGTCAGCACGACGGCGTGGTGACGATGATGATGTTCTACCGACACAGGGCTTCGCCTAAGCACCGCTACAGTATTATCGAGGTGGACTATGGTGGAGGGGGGCACCGCACACGGCTAAAAGATCAAGAGATCAATTGTTGTGTCTCTAGGGTGCCCCCTTGCCCCGTATATAAAGGAGCAAGGGGGGAGGTGCGGCCGGCCTAGAGGGGGCGCGCCAGGAGGAGTCCTACTCCTACCGGGAGTAGGACTCCCTCCCTTTTCCTTGTTGGACTAGGAGAGGAGGGGGAAAGAGGAGGGAGAGAGGAAGGAAAGGGGGGGCCCTCTCCTTGTCCTATTAGAACTAGGGGGGAGGGGTGCGCGACCCTGCCCTGGCCGCCTCTCCTCTTCTCCACAAGGCCCACTATGGCCCATTAAGCTCCCGGGGGGTTCCGGTAACCTCCCGGTACTCCGGTAAAATCCCGATTTCATCCGGAACACTTCCGATATCCAAATATAGGCTTCCAATATATCAATATTCATGTATCGGCCATTTCGAGACTCCTTGTCATGTCCGTGATCACATTCAGGAATCCAAACAACCTTCGGTACATCAAAACATATAAACTCATAATATAACTGTCATCGAAACGTTAAGCGTGCGGACCCTATGGGTTCGAGAACTATGTAGACATGACCGATACACGTCTCCGGTCAATAACCAATAGCGGAACCTGGATGCTCATATTGGCTCCCATATATTCTACGAAGATCTTTATCGGTCAGACTGCATAACAACATACGTTGTTCCCTTTGTCATCGGTATGTTACTTGCCCGAGATTCGATCGTTAGTATCTCAATACCTAGGTCAATCTCGTTACCGGCAAGTCTCTTTACTCGTTCCGTAATACATCATCCTGCAACTAACTCATTAGTTGCAATGCTTGCAAGGCTTAAGTGATGTGCATTACCGAGAGGGCCCAGAGATACCTCTCCGACAATCGGAGTGACAAATCCTAATCTCGAAATACGCCAACCCAACAAGTACCTTCAGAGACACCTATAGAGCACCTTTATAATCACCTAGTTACGTTGTGACGTTTGGTAGCACACAAAGTGTTCCTCCGGTAAATGGGAGTTGCATACTCTCATAGTCATAGGAACATGTATAAGTCATGAAGAAAGCAATAGCAACATACTAAACGATCGAGTGCTAAGCTAACGGAATGGGTCAAGTCAATCATATCATTCTCCTAATGATGTGATCTCATTAATCAAATGACAACTCTTTGTCTATGGTTAGGAAACATAACCATCTTCGATCAATGAGCTAGTCAAGTAGATGCATACTAGCGACACTCTGTTTGTCTATGTATTCACACATGTATCATGTTTCCGGTTAATACAATTCTAGCATGAATAATAATCATTTATCATGATATAAGGAAATAAATAATAACTTTATGATTGCCTCTAGGGCATATTTCCTTTAGTCTCCCACTTGCACTAGAGTCAGTAATCTAGATTACACAGTAATGATTCTAACACCCAATGGAGCCTTGGTGCTAATCATGTTTTGCTTGTGGAAGAGGCTTACTCAACAGGTCTGCAACATTCAGATCCGTATGTATCTTGCAAATTTCTATGTCTCCCACCTGGACTAAATCCCAGATGGATTTGAAGTGTCTCTTGGTGTGCTTGGTTCTCTTGTGAAATTTGGATTCCTTTGCCAAGGCAATTGCACCAGTATTGTCACAAAAGATTTTCATTGGACCCGATGCACTAGGTATGACACCTAGATCGGATATGAACTCCTTCATCCAGACTCCTTCATTTGCTGCTTCCGAAGCAGCTATGTACTCTGCTTCACACGTAGATCCCGCCACAATGCTTTGTTTAGAACTGCACCAACTGACAGCTCCACCATTCAATGTAAACACGTATCCGGTTTGCGATTTAGAATCGTCCGGATCAGTGTCAAAGTTTGCATTAAGGTAACCGTTTACGATGAGCTCTTTGTCACCTCCATAAACGAGAAACATATCCTTAGTCCTTTTTAGGTATTTCATGATGTTCTTAACCACTGTCCAGTGATCCACTCCTGGATTACTTTGGTACCTCCATGCTAGACTTATAGCAAGGCACACATCAGGTCTGGTATACAACATTGCATACATGATAGAGCCTATGGCTGAAGCATAGGGAACATCTTTCATTTTCTCTCTATCTTCTGTAGTGGTCTGGCATTGGGTCTTACTCAACTTCACACCTTGTAACACAGGCAAGAACCCTTTCTTTGCTTGATCCATTTTGAACTTCTTCAAAACTTTGTCAAGGTATGTGCTTTGTGAAAGTCCAATTAAGCGTCTTGATCTATCTCTATAGATCTTGATGCCCAATATATAAGCAGCTTCACCGAGGTCTTTCATTGAAAAACTCTTATTCAAGTATCCCTTTATGCTATCCAAAAATTCTATATCATTTCCAATCAACAATATGTCATCCACATATAATATCAGAAATGCTATAGAGCTCCCACTCACTTTCTTGTAAATAAAGGCTTCTCCAAAAGTCTGTACAAAACCAAATGCATTGATCACACTATCAAAGCGTTTATGCCAACTCCAAGAGGCTTGCACTAGTCCATAAATGGATCGCTGGAGCTTGCACACTTTGTTAGCTCCCTTTGGATCGATAAAACTTTCTGTTTGCATCATATACAACTCTTCTTCCAGAAATCCATTTAGGAATACAGTTTTGACATCCATTTGCCAAATTTCATAATCATAAAATGCGGAAATTGCTAACATGATTCGGACAGACTTAAGCATCGCTATGAGTGAGAAGGTCTCATCGTAGTCAATCCCTTGAACTTGTCGAAAACCTTTCACAACAAGTCGAGCTTTATAGACAGTAACATTACCGTCAGCGTCAGTCTTCTTGAAGATCCATTTATTCTCAATTGCTTGCCGATCATCGGGCAAGTCAACCAAAGTCCACACTTTGTTCTCATACATGGATCCCATCTCAGATTTCATGACCTCAAGCCATTTCGCGGAATCTAGGCTCACCATCGCTTCTTCATAGTTCATAGGTTCATCATGGTCTAGTAACATAACTTCCAGAATAGGATTTCCATACCACTCTGGTGCGGATCTTACTCTGGTTGACCTACGAGGTTCAGTAACAACTTGATCTGAAGTTCCATGATCATCATCATTAACTTCCTCACTAATTGGTGTAGGTGTTGTAGAAACCGGTTTCTGCGATGAACTACTTTCCAATAGGGGAGCAGGTATAGTTACCTCATCAAGTTCTACTTTCCTCCCACTCACTTCTTTCGAGAGAAACTCCTTCTCCAGAAAGATTCCAAATTTAGCAACAAAAGTTTTGCCTTCGGATCTGTGATAGAAGGTGTACCCAACAGTCTCCTTTGGGTATCCTATGAAGACACATTTCTCCAATTTGGGTTCGAGCTTATCAGGTTGAAGCTTTTTCACATAAGCATCGCAGCCCCAAACTTTCAGAAACAACAACTTTGGTTTCTTGCCAAACCATAGTTCATAAGGCGTCGTCTCAACGGATTTCGATGGTGCCCTATTTAATGTGAATGCGGCCGTCTCTAAAGCATAACCCCAAAACGATAGCGGTAAATCAATAAGAGACAACATAGATCGCACCATATCTAGTAGAGTACGATTACGATGTTCGGACACACCGTTACACTGTGGTGTTCTGGGTGGCGTGAGTTGCGAAACTATTCCGCATTGATTCAAATGAAGACCAAACTCATAACTCAAATATTCTCCTCCACGATCAGATCGTAGAAAATTTATTTTCTTATTACGATGATTTTCAACTTCACTCTGAAATTCTTTGAACTTTTCAAACGTTTCAGACTTATGCTTCATTAGGTAGATATATCCATATCTTCTTAAATCACTGTGATGGTGAGAAAATAACGATATCCGCCACGAGCCTCAACATTCATCGGACCACATACATCTGTATGTATGATTTCCAACAATCTGTTGCTCTCTCCATAGTTCCGGAGGACGAAATTTTAGTCATCTTGCCCATGAGGCACGGTTCGCAAGTACCAAGTGATTCATAATCAAGTGGTTCCAAAAGTCCATCAGTATGGAGTTTCTTCATGCGCTTTACACCGATATGACCTAAACGGCAGTGCCACAAATAAGTTGCACTATCATTATCAACTCTGCATCTTTTGGCTTCAATATTATGAATATGTGTATCACTACTATCGAGATTCAACAAAAATAGACAACTCTTCAAGGGTGCATGACCATAAAAGATATTAATCAGATAAATAGAACAACCATTATTCTCTGATTTAAATGAATAACCATCTCGCATCAAACAAGATCCAGATATAATGTTCATGCTCAACGCTGGCACCAAATAACAATTATTTAGGTCTAATACTAATCCCGAAGGTAGATGTAGAGGTAGCGTGCCGACCGCGATCACATCGACTTTGAAACCATTTCCCACGCGCATCGTCACCTTGTCCTTAGCCAATCTTCGGTTAATCCGTAGCCCATGTTTCGAGTTGCAAATATTAGCAACAGAACCAACATCAAATACCCAGGTGCTACTGCGAGCATTAGTAAGGTACACATCAATAACATGTATATCACATATACCTTTGTTCACCTTGCCATCCTTCTTATCCGCCAAATACTTGGGGCAGTTCCGCTTCCAGTGACCAGTCTGCTTGCAGTAGAAGCACTCAGTCTCAGGCTTAGGTCCAGACTTGGGTTTCTTCTCCTGAGCAGCAACTTGCTTGTTGTTCTTCTTGAAGTTCCCCTTCTTCTTCCCTTTGCCCTTTTTCTTGAAACTGGTGGTCTTATTGATCATCAACACTTGATGCTTCTTCTTGATTTCTACCTCTGCAGTCTTTAGCATTGCGAAGAGCTCGGGAATTTTCTTATCCATCCCTTGCATATTATAGTTCATCACGAAGCTTGTAGCTTGGTGGCAGTGATTGAAGAATTCTGTCAATGACGCTATCATCCAGAAGATTAACTCCCAGTTGAATCAAGTGATTGCAGTACCCAGACATCTTGAGTATATGCTCACTGACAGAACTATTCTCCTCCATCTTGCAGTTATAGAACTTATTGGAGACTTCATATCTCTCAATCCGGGCATTCTTTTGAAATATTAACTTCAACTCCTGGAACATCTCATATGCTCCATGACATTTAAAACGTCGTTGAAGTCCCGGTTCTAAGACGTAAAGCATGGCACACTGAACTATCAAGTAGTCATCAACACATGACTGCCAGGCATTCACAATGTCTGCAGTTGCTGGCGCAGGTGGTACACCTAGTGGTGCTTCCAGGATGTAACTCTTCTGTGCAGCAATGAGGATAATCCTCAAGTTACGGACCCAGTCCGTGTAATTGCTACCATCATCTTTCAACTTTGCTTTCTCAAGGAACGCATTAAAATTGAACGGAACAACAGCACGGGCCATCTATCTACAATCAACATAGATAAGAAAGATACTATCAGGTACTAAGTTCATGATAAATTTAAGTTCAATTAATCATATTACTAAAGAACTCCCACTTAGATAGATATCCCTCTAATCCTCTAAGTGATCACGTGATCCAGATCAACTAAACCATGTCCAATCATCACGTGAGATGTAGTAGTTTCAATGGTGAACATCACTATGTTGATCATATCTACTATATGATTCACACTCGACCTTTCAGTCTCCGTGTTCCGAGGCCATATCTGTTATATGCTAGGCTCGTCAAGTTTAACCTGAGTACTCCGCGTGTGCAACTATTTTGCACCCGTTGTATTTGAATGTAGAGCCTATCACACCCGATCATCACGTTGTGTCTCAGCACGAAGAACTTTCGCAATGGTGCATACTCAAGGAGAACACTTATACTTTGATAATTTAGTGAGGGATCATCTTATAATGCTACCGTCAATCAAAGCAAGATAAGATGCATAATAGATAAACATCACATGCAATCAATATAAGTGATATGATATGGCCATCATCATCTTGTGCTTGTGATCTCCATCTCCGAAGCACATTCATGATCGCCATCGTCACCGGCGCGACACCTTGATCTCCATCATAGCATCGTTGTCGTCTCGCCAATCTTAAGCTTCTACGACTATCGCTACCGCTTAGTGATAAAGTAAAGCATTATAGGGCGATTGCATTGCATACAATAAAACGACAACCATATGGCTCCTGCCAGTTGCCGATAACTCGGTTACAAAACATGATCATCTCATACAATAAAATTTAGCATCATGTCTTGACCATATCACATCACAACATGCCCGGCAAAAACAAGTTAGACGTCCTCTACTTTGTTGTTGCAAATTTTACGTGGCTGCTACGGGCTTAGCAAGAACCGTTCTTACCTACGCATCAAAACCACAATGATACTTTGTCAAGTTGGTGCTGTTTTAACCTTCGCAAGGACCGAGCGTAGCCACACTCGGTTCAACTAAAGTTGGAGAAACTGACACCCGCTAGCCACCTGTGTGCAAAGCACGTCGGTAGAACCAGTCTCGCGTAAGCGTACACGTAATGTCGGTCCGGGCCGCTTCATCCAACAATACCGCCGAACCAAAGTATGACATGCTGGTAAGCAGTATGACTTATATCGCCCATAACTCACTTGTGTTCTACTCGTGCATATCACATCTACGCATAAAACCTGGCTCGGATGCCACTGTTGGGGAACGTAGTAATTTCAAAAAAATTCCTACGCACACGCAAGATGATGGTGATGCATAGCAATGAGAGGGGAGAGTGTTGTCCACGTACCCTCGTAGACCAAAAGCGGAAGCGTTAGCACAACGCGGTTGATGTAGTCGTACGTCTTCATGATCCGACCGATCAAGTACCAAACACACGGCACCTCCGAGTTCAGCACACGTTCAGCCCGATGACGTCCCTCGAACTCCGATCCAGCCGAGTGTTGAGGGAGAGTTTCGTCGACACGACGGCGTGGTGACGATGATGATGTTCTATCGATGCAGGGCTTCGCCACAGCACCGCTACAGTATTATTGAGGTGGACTATGGTGTAGGGGGTACCGCACACGGCTAAAAGATAAAGAGATCAATTGTTGTGTCTCTAGGGTGCCCCCCTGCCCCCGTATATAAAGGAGCAAGGGGGGAGGTGCGGCCAGCCTAGAGGGGGCGCGCCAGGAGGAGACCTACTCCTACCGGCTACTCATACAATAAAACGACAACCATATGGCTCCTGCCAGTTGCCGATAACTCGGTTACAAAACATGATCATCTCATACAATAAAATTTAGCATCATGTCCTGACCATATCACATCACAACATGCAAGACCTTTTCCTTGTTGGACTAGGAGAGGAGGGGGAAAGAGGAGGGAGAGAGGAAGGAAAGGGGGGGCGCTGCCCTCCTCTCCTTGTCCTATTCGGACTAGGGGGAGGGGCACGCGGCCCTGCCCCGGCCGCCTCTCCTCTTCTCCACAAGGCCCACTATGGCCCATTAAGCAACCGGGGGGTTCCGGTAACCTCCCGGTACTCCGGTAAAATCCCGATTTCGCCCCGAACACTCCCGATATCCAAACATAGGCTTCCAATACATCAATTTTCATGTCTCGACCACTTCGAGACTCCTCATCATGTCCGTGAGCACATCCGAGACTCCGAACAACCTTCGGTACATCAAAACATATAAACTCATAATATAACTGTCATCGAAACGTTAAGCGTGCGGACACTACGGGTTCGAGAACTATGTAGACATGATCGAGACACGTCTCCGGTCATTAACCAATAGCGGAACCTGGATGCTCATATTGGCTCCCACATATTCTACGAAGATCTTTATCGGTCAGACCGCATAACAATATACATTGTTCCCTTTGTCATCGGTATGTTACTTCCCGATATTCGATCATCGGTATCTCAATACCTAGTTCCATCTTGTTACCGGCAAGTCTCTTTACTCGTTCCATAATACATCATCCCGCAACTAACTCATTAGTTGCAATGCTTACAAGGCTTAAGTGATGTGCATTACCGAGAGGGCCCAGAGATACCTCTTCGACAATCGGAGTGACAAATCCTAATCTCGAAATATGCCAACCCAACAAGTACCTTCGGAGACACCTGTAGAGCACCTTTATAATCACCTAGTTACGTTGTGACGTTTGGTAGCACACAAAGTGTTCCTCCGGTAAACGGGAGTTGCATAATCTCATAGTCATAGGAACATGTATAAGTCATGAAGAAAGCAATAGCAACATACTAAACGATCGAGTGCTAAGCTAACGGAATGGGTCAAGTCAATCACATCATTCTCCTAATGATGTGATCTCATTAATCAAATGACAACTCTTTGTCTATGGTTAGGAAACATAACCATCTTCGATCAATGAGCTAGTCAAGTAGAGGCATACTAGTGACACTCTGTTTGTCTATGTATTCACACATGTATCATGTTTCCGGTTAATATAATTCTAGCATGAATAATAAACATTTATCATGATACAAGGAAATAAATAATAACTTTATTATTGCCTCTAGGGCATATTTCCTTCAAGCCCCTCCCTCCTCCAACACCTCCTCCTCCGTAGTGCTTGGCGAAGCCCTGCCGAAGAACCGCAAGCTCCACCACCACTCCGTCGTGCTGCTGGAGCTTTCCCTCAACTTCTCCTCTCCCCTTGTTGGATCAAGATGGAGGAGACGTCCCCGGGTTGTACGTGTGTTGAACGGAGAGGCGCTGTCTATTCGGTGCTTGATCGGATCTTCCGTGATTGGAATCGCCACGAGTACGACTCCATCGACCGCGTTCTTGTAACGCTTCCGCTTAGCGATCTTCAAGGGTATGAAGATGCACTCCTTCTCTCTCATTGCTAGCATCTCCTAGATTGATCTTAGTGACACGTAGGAATTTTTTTGAATTATTTCTACGTTCCCAAACAGTGGCATCATGAGCTAGGTCTATGCGTAGATTCTATGCACGACTAGAACAAAAAGTAGTTGTGGGCGATGATTTGTTCAATTTGATTACCGTTACTAGTCTAATCTTGATTCGGCGGCATTGTGGGATGAAGCGGCCCGGACTGACCTTACACATACGCTTACGTGAGACTGGTTCCACCGACAGACATGCACTTTATGCATAAGGTGGCTAGTAGGTGTCTGTCTCTCCCACTTTAGTCGGACCAGATTCTATGAAGAGGGTCCTTATGAAGGGTAAATAGCAATTGGCATATCGCCGTTGTGGATTTTGCATAGGTAAGAAACCCATAGCAGCCACGTAAAACATGCAACAACAAGTAGAGGACGTCTAACTTGTTTTTGCAGGTATGCTATGTGCTGTGATATGGCCAAAAGGATGTGATGAATTATATATATGTGATGTGTGAGATTGATCATGTTCTTGTAATAGGAATCACGACTTGCATTTTGCTGAGTATGACAACTGGCAGGAGCCATAAGAGTTGTCTTAATTTATTGTATGACCTGCGTGTCAATGAAAAACTCCATGGAATTACTTTACTTCATTGCTAACTGTTAGTCATAGTAGTAGAAGTAATAGTTGGCGAGACAACTTCATGAAGACACGATGATGAAGATCATGATGATGGAGATCATGGTGTCATGCCGGTGATGAAGGTGATCATGTCGCGCCTCGAAGATGGAGATCAAAGGCGCAAGATGATATTGGCCATATCATGTCACTTTATGATTTGCATGTGACGTTTGTCATGGTTACGCCTTATTTGCATAGAACGACGGTAGCATAAATAAGATGATCCCTCACTAAAAATTTCAAGAAATGTGTTGCCCCTAACCGTGCACCGTTGTGAAGGTGCGTTGTTTCGAAGCACCACATGTTGATCAGGTGTGATAGATTCTAACATTCGCATACAACTGGTGTAAGCCAGATTTACACATGCGAAACACTTAGGCTGACTTGACGAGCCTAGCATATACAGACATGGCCTCAGAACATAAGAGACCGAAAGGTCGAACATGAGTCGTATAGTAGATACGATCAACATGGAGATGTTCACTGTTGATGACTAGTCCGTCTCACATGATGATCGGACACGGCCTAGTCGATTCGGATCATGTATCACTTAGATGACTAGAGGGATGTTTATCTGAGTGGGAATTCATTAAATAATTTGATTAGATGAACTTAATTATCATGAACATAGTCTAAATTGTCTTTGCAAATTATGTTGTGGATTAATAGCTCGCGCTTTAGCTCCTTGTTTTAATACGTTCCTAGAGAAAGACTAAGTTGAAAGATATTGTAAGCAATTGTGCGAACTAGGGTCGTAGTCTGAGGATTGTCCTCACTGCTACACAGAAGGCTTCTGTCCTTGATGCACCGCTTGGTGTGCCAACCCCTCTGGCGTCGTCTGTGGATGTTGTGAACATCTGGCAAACACGTTCTGATGACTACCTGATAGTTTAGTGCGCCATGCTTTACGGCTTAGAGTCAGGGATCCAAAAGCGTTTTGAACGCCATGGAACATATGAGATGTTCCAAGAGCTGAAATTGGTATTTCAGACTCATGCCCGTGTTGAGAGGTTTGAGACCTCTAACAAGATCTTTTCCTACAAGATGGGGAGAATAGCTCAGCCGGTGAGCATGTGCTTAGAATGTCTGGGTACTTCAATCGCTTGAATCAAGTGGGAGTTAATCTTCCAGATAAGAGAGTGATTGACAAAGTTCTCCAATCACTATCACTAAGATACTAGAGTTTCATGATGAACTATAACATGCAAGGGAAGCTGATCCCGGAGCTGTTCGTCGTGCTTAAGGCCGTAAAGTTAGAAATCAAGAAGGAGCATCAAAGTGTTGATGGTTAACAAGACCACTGGTTTCAAAGAAGGGCAAGGGCAAGAAGGGAAACTTCATGAATGGCTGGCCAGTTGCCGCTCCAGTGAAGAAACCCAAGAACCCAAACCCGAGACGAATTGCTTCTATTAGGGGAACTGTCACTGGTAGTAGAACTGCCTCAAATACTTGGTAGATAAGAAGGCTGGCAACTTCAACAAAAGTATATTTGATATATGTGTTATTGATGTGTACCTTACTAGTACTCCTAGTAGCACATGGGTATTAGATACCGGTTTAGTTGCTAATATTGGTAACTCGAAACAAAAGCTACGGAATAAATGGAGACTAGCTAAGGGCGAGGTGACGATGTGTGTTGGAAGTGTTTCCAAGGATGATATGATCACCATCGCACGCTCCCTATACCTTCGGGATTAGTGTTGAACCCAGATAAATTTTGTTTGTATTGGTGTCTACGTTGAGCATGAACATGATTAGATCATGTTTATTGCAATACGATTATTCATTTAAGTCAGAGAATAATGGTTATTCTGTTTACATGAATAATACCTTCTATGGTCATGCACCCAATGTGAATGGTTTATTGAATCTCGGTCGTAGTGATACACATGGTCATAACATTGATGCCAAAAGATGTAGAGTTGATAATGATAGTACCACTTTCTTGTGGCTCTGCCGCTTAGGTCATATTGGTGTAAAGAACATGAAGAACCTCCATACTAATGGACTTTTGGAGTCACTTGATTTTGAATCACCTGACACTTGCGAACCATGCCTCATAGGCAAGATGACTAAAACCCCGTTTTCTGGAACAATGGAACGGGCAAGTGACTTGTTGGAAATCACACATGCTGATGTGTGCGGTCCGATGAGTGTTGACACACGTGGTGGATATCATTATTTTCTCACCTTCACCGATGAATTGAGTAGATATGGGTATATTTACTTAATGAAGCATAAGTCTGAAACGTTTGAAAAGTTCAAGCAATTTTCAAGGTGAAGTTGAGAATCATCATAACAAGAAGATCAAGTCGCTACGATCTGATCAAGGGGAGAGTATCTGAGTTATGAGTTTGGCAATCACTAAAGACAAGGTGTAATCGGTTCACAGTTGACGCCACCTGGAACACCATAGCGTAATGGTGTGTCTGAATGTCGTAATCACACCCTATTGGATATGGTGTGATCTATGATGTCTCTTACCGATCTACCGCTATCATTTTGGGGTTATGCATTAGAGACAATTACATTGACTTTAAATAGGGCACCATCTAAGTTTGTGGAGACGACATAGTATGAACCATGGTTTGGCAAGAAACCTAAGTTGTTGTTTCTTAAGGTTTGGGACTACGATGCTTATGTCGATAGGATTAGGCCAGAAAAGCTCAAACCCAAAGCGGAAAATTGTGTCTTCATAGAATACCCAAACAAGACGATTGGGTATACCTTCTATCTCAGATCTGAGGGCAAAGTGTTTGTCGCTAGGAACATGTCCTTTCTCGAGAAAGAGTTTCTCTCAAAAGAATTGAGTGGGAGGAAGATAGAACTTGATGAGTTTGTTGAACCTTCACTTCAACCAGAGAGTAGCGCATCGCAGAAAGATGTTTCCTTGGCACTTACGTCAGTTGAAGAGAAAGCTAATGATGATGATCATGAAGCTTCATATCAAATTACTATCGAACCTCGTAGGTCAAAAAGGGCGTGTACAACTTCGGACTGGTGACCCTGTCTTAAAGGTCATGTTGTTGGACAACGATGAACCTATGAGCTATGAAGAAGCGATGGTGGGCCCGGATTCCAACAAATGGCTAGGAGCCATGAAATCCGAGATAGGATCCATGTATGAGAACAAAGTATGGACTTTGGTGGACTTGCCCGAAGATCGGCAAACCATTGAGAATAAATGGATCTTTAAGAAGAAGACATACGTTGATGGTAATATCACCATTTGTGAAGCTCAACTTTTCTCAAAGAAGTTTCCGACAAGTTCAAGGAGTTGACTGTGATGAGACTCTCTCAATCATAGCGATGCTAAAGTCTGTTAGAATTATGTTAGCAGTTGCTGCATTTTCATTTACGAAATCAGGCAGATAGATGTCAAAACAAAGTTTCCTCGCGGTTTCCGTGAGGAAAGGCTATATGCGATACAACCAAAAGGTTTTGTCGATCCTAAGGATGCTAAAAGGTATGCAAACTCCAATGATCCTTCTATGGACTGGAGCAAGCATCTCGGAGTTGGAATATATGCTTTGATGAGGTGATCAAAGCTTTTGGGTTTATACAAAGTTTGCAAGAAACTTGTATTTGCAAGAAAGTGAGTGGGAGCACTACAACATTTCTGATAGGTATATGTGGATGACATATTGTTGATCGGAAATGATGTAGAATTTCTGGAAAGCATAAAGGGTTGTTTGAATGGAGTTTTTCAAAGGAAGACATGTGTAAAACTGCTTACATGTTGGGTATCAAGATCTATAGAGATAGATCAAGGCGCCTGATAAGACTTTCACAGAGCACATACCTTGACATGATCTTGAAGGAGTTCAAGATGGATCAGTCAAAGAAGGAGTTCTTGCCTGAGTTGTAAGGTGTGAAGTTATGACTTCAAGCTCGACCACGGCAGAAGAAAGAGAAAGGACGAAAGTCGTCCCCTATGCCTTAGCCATAGGCTCTGTGCGATATGCCATGTTGTATACCGCGATGTGCCTTGCCACGTGCATGGCAAAGGGGGTATAAGAGTGATCCGGGATTGGATCATTGGACAACGGTCAAAATTGTCCTTAGGAATAAGGAAATGTTTCTCGATTATGGAGGTGATGAAGAGTTCGGCGTAAAGGGTTACGTCAATGCAAGCTTTAACACCTATCCGGATGACTTTGAGTAGCAAACCGCAAACTTATAGTGGAGCAACCATTTGGAATAGCTCCAAATGGAGCATAGTAGCAACATCTACAATATGAAATAGAGATTTGCAAAGAACACACGGATCTGAATGTTGTAGACCCGTTGACAAAAACCTCACTTGTGAGCATAACATGATAAAACTCTAGAACTCATTGAGTGTTAATCACATGGTGATGTGAACTATATTATTGACTCTAGTAAACTCTTGGTTGTCAATCACCTAGCGATGTGAACTAGATTATTGACTCTAGTAAACTCTTTGGGTGTTAGTCACATGGAGATGTGAACTATGAGTGTTAATCACATGGAAATGTGAACTATATTATTGACTCTAGTGCAAGTGGGAGACTGTTGGAAATATGCCCTAGAGGCAATAATAAAATGATTATTATTATATTTCCTTGGTCATGATAATTGTCTATTGTTCATGCTATAATTGTATTAACCAGAAACCATAATACATGTGTGAATACATAGACCACAACATGTCCCTAGTAAGCCTCTAGTTGAGTAGCTCGTTGATCAATAGATGGTTATGGTTTCCCGACCATGGACATTGGATGTCGTTGATAACGGGATCACAACATTAGGAGAATGATGTGATGGACAAGACCCAATCCTAAGCATAGCACAAGATCGTGTAGTTCGTTTGCTAGAGCTTTTCTAATGTCAAGTATCATTTCCTTAGACCATGAGATTGTGCAACTCCCGGATACCGTAGGAGTGCTTTGGGTGTATCAAATGTCACAACGTAACTAGGTGGCTATTAAGGTGCACTACAGGTATCTCCGAAAGTGTCTGTTGGGTTGTCACGAATCGAGACTGGGATTTGTCACTCCGTATGACAGAGAGGTATCTCTGGGCCCACTCGGTAATGCATCATCATAATGAGCTCAATGTGACTAAAGAGTTAGCCACGCGATCATGCGTTACAGAACGAGTAAAGAGATTTGCCAGTAACGAGATTGAAAGAGGTATGGGGATACCAACGATCGAATCTCGGGCAAGTAACATACCGATAGACAAAGGGAATTGTATACGGGATTGATTGAATCCCCAACATCGTGGTTCATACAATGAGATCATCGTGGAACATGTGAGAGCCAATATGGGTATCCATATCCCGCTATTGGTTATTTGCCGGAGAGGTATCTCGGTCATGTCTGCATGGTTCCCGAACCCATAGGGTCTACACACTTAAGGTTCAGTGACGCTAGAGTTGTAATGGAAATAGTATGTGGTTACTGAAGGTTGTCCAGAGTCCTGGATGAGATCCCGGATGTGACGAGGAACTCCGGAATGGTCTGAAGGTGAAGATTGATATATTGGATGAAGGGTATTGGAGTCCGGAATTGTTCTGGGAGTACCGGGTGATGACCAGCGTGACGGAAAGGAGTTTCGGAGGCCCCGACAAGAGTTGGGGGCCTTATGGGCCAAGGGGAGGGGGCACACCAGCCCACTAAGGGGCTGTGCGCCCCTCCCACCCCATCTCACGTAACCTAGAGAGGTGGGGGAGCCTCCGCTAGGGCAGCCAACCCTCCTGGCTTGGGGGGCAAGTTTCCTAGGGGTGGGGGCGCCCAAACCCATCTAGGGTTTCCCTTATGGATGCCACCCTTCCCCTAGGGAAACCCTCGGGCGCCTCCTCCTTCCCCCTTCCCCCTATATATAGTGAGGGAGAGAGACGGCAGCCACACACCCCTTCCCCAGGCGCAGCCCGTCCCTCCTCCAACACCTCCTCCTCCTCTTCCGTAGTCACACCCCTTCCCCAGGCGCAGCTCGTCCCTCCTCCAACACCTCCTCCTCCTCTTCCGTAGTGCTTGGCAAAGCCCTGCCGGAGAACCGAAAGCTCCACCACCACGCCGTAGTTCTGCCTGAGGCCTCAACTTCCCCTCTCCCCTTGCTGGATCAAGAAGGCGGAGACGTCCTCGGGCTGTACGTGTGTTGAACACGGATGCGCCGTCCGTTCGGCGCTTGATCGGATCTTCTGCGATTTGAATCGCCGCTCGAGTACGACTCCATCAACCGCGTTCTTGTAACGCTTCCGCTTAGCGATCTTCAAGGGTATGAAGATGCACTCCTTCTCTCTTGTTGCTATCATCTCGTAGATTGATCTTGGTGACACGTAGAATTTTTTTGAATTATTGCTACATTCCCCAATAGAGCCACCACCTATGACACACAAACACAAACACGCGAGAAGAGCGAGAAGGATTATTGAAAAGACCAAGGCCAAAACCAAAGGAAACATGTAGAAATGAGATTGAGTGTGACAAAACAAAGTAATTTTTAAGTTAACGGTAGTACTCGACCAAGATGCGGAAGTAAAACTTGTATCTGCTGAAGCCGCGGTAGTACTGCGCCAGGATGGCATGGTAGTACCGCACCTGGAGCGGAAGAATTTTTCTACTTCCACGCCACAGGCAGTAGTACCGCTCCAGCGGAGCGGTAGTACGGCACATGGCGGTTCTCGCAAGAGCGGGCAGTAGTATCGCTCCAGGAGGAGCGGTAGTACCGCACGGAACTGCATCTCGCAAAAACGGATCCAGGAACATCTGTAAAATAGATCGGTGCTACTGTTGATCAAAACTACATTGTTGCATCACACCAAATAGCACATCTACTGCACTAGCACTCTCCAACAATCTCCTCTTGTAAAAATTTGGCCAAAAATCACAAGAACTACACATGCATCTCCCAAAACCTAGAAGCACAACAACGGGGCAAAAAGAGAGGGACTAAGGGAGATAACGGGTTCCATGGCAAGAGGGCAAGGTGGGGATCGATCCCACCGGTTGGAATGCGAGGAGAGCGGCCGGAGACGGAGATCCGGCGAGGTCCTCCGGTGCCGTTCTTGGGCAGGAGAGGGAGACGCTCTGAGGGGAAGAGATGAATGGGTATGGGGGAGTTGGAACCCCCCTGCCCGCTCTTAACCCCCACACGCTCGGGACAGTGCGGTAGTACCGCAGGTCATTGCGGTAGTACCGCCCGGGCGGAACTACCACACATGGGGAGGTAGTACCGGTCTTCCAGCGGCAGTACAAAATTACTTCCACGATGGAAGCGGCAGTACCGTGCCGTGGGCGCAGTTGTGCAAGCACAGGAGCAACCCATCTCTAGCGGTAGTACTGTGGCTTGCCACGGTAGTATCGCACACCCAAGAAAGTGCATGTTTCGACAAAAATAGAAAAACATGACCTTTACAATGCAATCTTCAAGCAACCGGACACGCAAACAAGCACACACATGAGGCAACTCAAACACAAACATGGCTCAATAGAAGGCAAAAGACAACATGGACCAAACACGAACCAAAACCTCTCAAAGAGAGAGGGTAGTGGCCAGAGCCAACTATGTTTGAGTCAATTGGTATGGCACCACAAAGAATTATCCTTGGGCCCATGACCAAAACTCATCTTTGAAGCACAAGTACCATCAAAAATGGCTAATGTGAAAGAGTTGATCAATTTATGCATAATGGGGGGAGGGAGAGTTCATTGAGAGAACAACACTCCCCCTATGTCACCTAAACAAGACATCAAGATGAGTATGGTGGGTGTGCAAAGGTTCAAGCCACATTGCTCAAATCAATGATATTTAGCTCATTCCTTAACTCATGAAATGTTGCTTCATCCAAGGGCTTCGTGAAAATATCTACAAGGTTATCATGAGTGTTGACATAGTTGAGATCGATCTCCCCTCGCCTAATGTGATCCCGGATGAAGTGATACCGAATCTCAATATGCTTCGTCTTGAAGTGTTGCACCGGGTGAGAGAAATCTTGATGGCATTTTAATTGTCACACCAAAGAGGCACTTTGTCACAAATGACACCGTAATCCTTTAAAGTTTTCCTCATCCATAGAAGTTGAGCACAACAACTACCGGGGACCACATATTCAGCTTCGATGGACGAGAGAGACACACAACTTTGTTTCTTAGAAGACCAACTCACCAAAGGGCAACCAAGAAATTGGCACCCTCTGGAAGTTGACTTCCTATCCACTTTGTCTCCTGCCCAATCCGAGTCCGAAAAGCCCACAAGGTTGAAGTGATCCTCTTGGGTACCATAAGCCAAAGTTTGGGGTATGAGCCAAATATCGAAAGATTCGCTTGACCGCCACATAGTGGATTTCCTTAGGTGTGGCTTGAAACCGTGCACAAATTCACACACTCAACATGATATCAGGTCTAGATGCACAAAGGTAAAGCAAGGAGCCAATCATGGAACGATATACCTTTTGATCCACCGCTTTATCATTGGGCTCTATGTCAAGTTGGCATTTGACAGGCATTGGAGTGGAAGCTGGCTTGACATCACTTAGCTTGAATCTCTTGAGCATGTCTTGAGTGTATTTGTCTTGGTTGATGTAGGTTCCTCCTCTTCTTTGTTTGATTTTGAACCCGAGAAAGAACTTCAACTCGCCCATCATGGACATCTTGAACTTCGAGGTCATGAGAGTGGCAAACTCCTCACTGAAAGCTTTGTTAGGAGAAGCAAAGATAATATCATCAACCTATAGTTGGCATATAAACAACTCCCCTTTGACCTTCTTAGTAAAAATAGTGGGGTTGATTTTCCCAATTTCAAACCCACGATCTTGCAACAACTCGGTAAGGTGCTCATACCATGCACGTGGGGCTTGTTTAAGTCCATATAGTGCCTTATCGAGTTGGTACACATGATTGGGGAACTCGGGATCCTCAAACCCCGGGGGTTGTTTGACATACACCAACTCATTAATAGGACCATTAAGAAAAGCACTCTTCACATCCATTTGTTGCAACTTGAAGTTATGATGAGAAGCATAAGCAATCAACAAATGAATAGATTCAAGGCGGGCAACGGGAGCAAAGGTTTCACTGTAGTCAATACCCTCGACTTGGGAGTAGCCTTGTGCTACCAAACGAGCCTTGTTGCGAACAATAATCCCATGAGCATCTTGCTTGTTCTTGAATATCGACTTGGTTCCAATGACATTATGGTTCCCCTTTGGCCTTGGCACCAATCTCCACACCATGTTGTGCTTGAAGTTGTTGAGTTCTTCATGCATGGCATTAAGCTAATCCGGATCCTCGAGCGCCTCATAGACCTTTTGGGGTTCAACACAAGAAACAAACATGTGATGTTCACAATAGTTTTTCGATTGTCTACGAGTGCTTACCCCCTTTATTAAGCTTCCAAGTTCATTCTTCATGAGATGATCCTTGGTAGTGATCTTGGATGCAATCTTGGCGGCACGACGCTCCAATTCCTCCTCAAGAGAGAGTTGAGGAGCGGTAACTTGACCATCATGAGTGTCGTCTTGAGCTTGTTCTTGATCTTGAGCTTGCTCTTGATCTTGAACTTGCTCGGTGGAAAGAACTTGACCTTGGGATCACTCGGTGGTTCACCATCATCTTGAGGTTGATCTTGCCCTTGATCTTGTTCATTTGGTTGAGGGGCTTCACTTTGTTCTTCGGAAGCATGTGGGTCTCGGGTTGGTGATGGTTCCACTTGAGTAGAACGTTGTCCTTCTCCTTCGACCACAAGGGGTTCCTCAATGGGTAGGATATAGCCAACACCCATTCTTCTTATGGCTTGGGGAGGAATATCATCACCTACATCACAACTACCACGTTGCTCCACTTGGGAGCCGTTATTCTCATCAAACTCCACGTTACACGTCTCCTTAATGAGTTTGGTGGACTTGTTGAGGACACGGTAAGTATGCGAGTTTGTACCATAACCAACAAATATGCCCTCATGAGCTCTAGCCTCAAATTTAGGCAAATGAACACCCCTCTTGAGAATGAAACACTTAACCCGAACACCCAGAAGTACTTGAGGTTGGGCTTGTTGCCGATGAGTATCTCATATGGAGTCTTGTTCAAGCCTTTGCGGAGATAGAGCTGACTGGATGCATGACAAGCGGTGTTGATGGCTTCGGCCCAAAAGTTGTAAGGAGACTTGAACTCCGCCATCATGGTCCTTGCCGCGTCCATCAACGTCTGGTTCTTCCTCTCCGCTACACCATTTTGTCGAGGGGTGTAAGGTGCGGAATATTGATGCTCGATCCCCTCATCACTAAGAAACTCATCCAAGGTGTAGTTCTTGAACTCGGTGCCACTGTCACTTCTTATTGTCAAGATCTTTGCATTGTGTTGACGTTGAGCTTCATTTGCAAACTTGATGACGGTTTGTTGGGTCTCACTCTTCCTGTTGAAGAAATATACCCAAGTGTATCTTGAATAGTCATCCACAATCACCAAGAAATACTTTCTACCCCAAGACTATCAAAGGATGAGGGCCCAAAGAGATCCATGTGAAGGAGCTCCAAGGGCCTCTTCGAGTAGATGCTAGTCGTGGGTGGGTGAGCCTTCTCATGTAGCTTTCCTTTGATACAAGAACTGCAAGCACGATCTTTGGCAAAACTAACATTTTTTAGTCCACGGACATGCTACCCCTTGAGAAGACTTTGCAAAGATCTCATATTGACGTGGGCTAAATGGCGATGCCGAAGCCATCCCACTAGTAGTACGTGTCGGTGCTATACAATTGGTTTTTAACCCCTTTCCGTGACGGCATTTGGAATCGTCGCCAAGTGAGTGTGGGCGATAGGGGGTCCTTCCCACACGACCCAAAAACCGTCGGGGATAGGGAGCCTTGATGCGTATAGTTGTCCCTATATAAATGTTTCTGATTTCTCAAATATCCCAAATGCGTCATCCTTGCTTCTCGTTTGTGCTCGCATTGCCATCACAGTCGGAGTTTTGTGGTTTTACCTAAAACCAGGCAGATTCCAGGCACGGGAGCTTTCCAGGAAGATTTAGGCACGAGAGTTTTATGATGCCTGGCACATCACAAACAGTTCATGATTATAAACCGTGTACGATAGGAAGACAATCACATACATTTAGTTTCCCCGCACCATATTTGATAGTGTCTGACATCACATAGGCTTTGCAAACGGCAACTGTGTGCATGCTTGCACACGTTTCCTCTCTATGAACCGTCTCGGATTATGGTGTATATCACAAACGTTTGTGTTTTACCAACCGTGTGTGCCGTAATGACCTACACAACGTAATTTCGCCCTAATTTAATTGCCGCTATTTAAAATTGTACCTAATTTAAACTTGAAAGTAGGCTATAGCTTTATTCAGATCCATCAGGTTCAAACAACCAATGCATTATTCAATTTACAGGTACATATGTTTAAGAATTACATAAGCACCAAATAAAGAATGATGTACCAGGGTTCTATACTTGTACTATTATAGATGGTAAAGAAAGAGGTGATAGACATTCCGGTTGCTGAACAAGGTGAAGCGGAATGGCCCTATTGTGCTCTCCTGGATGCAGAAGGCATGCAGAACTCTAGTCCAACCCCTTGTGATGGCCGGCCGCCAATCATGTAGTTTGAGAGGTAATCTTGAGTAAACTGCTTCAGGATCCACTGCAAAAGAAAAAAGATTCAGATATTGTCATCTAACACAACTCATTGCGGGCAGTAAAAATAAGGCTATAGGGTTCTTACTTACCATCCTGTAGTTCACTGTTGTCTTGGATAAAGTGTAAACAAATAGTTCGGTTGACATCTTTTGTCCCATTTTAATAACAATCTTTATCAGTTTCGCCACTTGATGCTGGTTCATGAATATCTCATTGCCCCATACGTAGAAAGGGTCGGAGTGTGGATCTTTGGCAATGATATATGTACCTAAAAGCACCAAGTAAATATTAGAAGCGAAACAACAATTGAAAAATGATGTAGTACAACACTCCCTCCATCCCATTATATAAGATTTTATTACATGTATATCTAGACATCAGCAGAACATTAAGGTAACACTATTCCTTGTTGCTACATAGCCTGGGATTGCATATTTAGTCATTTAGTAAAATGCATGTTGCTATGTAGCCTCGGATATATTAAATATGTTCCTAGTTAACCTACTGATAAATGGGTTACAGATATATTCAGTGAAATGTCTGATTCGACAATTAATCCCTTATCAGCCCCAGGCTATATGGTACCAGCTACCGATATCCTAAACAATGAGTACATATAAGCAATGTGATGAAACTAACCTCAATGGAAAACAACACCGTTCTCAGTATTGTCCTGCATGAGTACTGTCAGGGGTTGGGTGCGACATATGCCAAATGATGGCTTATCATGCTGGGAGCGAGTAGAACGTCGCCGGTGCCTGGAAGCGGGATGAGGCGTAGACACGAACGCCGGCGTACTTTACCCAGGTTCGGGGCTCTCCTAGCAGATGACACCCATAGTCCTGCTCTGCGGGGTCTCCGCATGGTCACTAAGGCACAAGTGGTACAATGGTGCTCCTTGAGCTGTTTGCTAGAGGTGGAAGAAGGCAGGCACGCTCTCTCCTCCTCTAGGTGTGGGTCTAGTTCTAACAGGTTGGAACCCTTTGCATGGGTGCCCTGGGGGTTTATATCGGCCTACCCCTCCCAGGGGTACATTGGTAATCTGCCGGGTGTAGGACCCGACTGTCAGTGTCTCCGGTCGCTGGCTTCTCCGCCGGCTGCTGGGGCCCGCCGCCGGGTGGGCCCCGCTGACTGGTCTAGTACGGAGCCGACAGGCCGCTCCCGCCGCCTGCGGGTCTTGCCGGCTGCTGATCACTGTAGCCGTGATGGTAATGACGCAGGCTTGGTCGGGGGACCGTGGCTATAGTTCCGCCGCCTGGTGGGCGATTACTGTAGCCACACCACGTCCCATTTGGTTGATGGCGCACGGGGCCCGAGGGAGGGATAAGCCGTCTCCCGGAAGCTGGTTTCCCTCAGGTCTGGCCGCCCTGGCTTCTTTCGCCTTCAGGGCTCTCACAGTCTGGTAGGGCCCGCCACCTGCAAGCCGTACCGACAGGCTGCCGTGGGAACAGGGCTCCGCGTGTCAGGGAGAAGTTTGGGGGGAGAGGCAACAGTGCCGCCTTGTGCGGAGATCTCCGCCTGTACGGGGCACTGTGGCCACGCCCGGCCCTGGATTCGGGGGGATGGGCTACGCCGTAGCCATGCCCAGTCTTGTCTTCTTGATGAGGGCGCAGACTTTGAGGGTGCCACGGGCCGACTACTAGGGGCCGACCTCTTTGGAGGCCGCTCACTAGGAGTCGGCCTGTCGTGATGTCATCTTCTGGAACTCGGCCAGTCGGCGGCTCGGCCAACCGGCCGCCAGAAGGCGGAGATCTACCTTGACGTCTTGAGGGGCGTAGCCAGCCCTGTTGTCTTGAAAGGTTCAGGGGCTCGGGTTAGGCTACCCGTGGCCCATTACTCCGACAGTAGTCCCCGAAGCTGGTGAGGGACCACGGTTCACTGAATCGGGGAGCCTCAACAGTTTCCTCCTCCGGGTGCTCTGAAGGAAACTCCATCCGACTCCTGGGGAGCCGGTTGGCAGGAGGCGGATAGGTCCAGTCGGATCCTTCTGGGATCTCGAATGCATCGGTGGGAACGAGGTGGCGTGCTTGGTAAGCTTCTATGCCCACCGCCCGTCGTGGGTGTGCCACATGGCGCCGGCCAGCCGGGTCGGCCTACCAGCCCACGCGCGTGACGGGACGCGACCGCAGGCCGGGCCTACCACTACCAGGCCTCGGGCCGCGAGCGGCTCCGCTGCGACCGAGGCGGGGCGGTTGGGTTTTCCCGCGGAGTTACTACGCGTAGTACTCACGCGGTAAAGGCGGGAGCATGGGGTCGTGGGCACAGTAAATCCCACGATCCCATGCCCACCCCCTCGGCTTCATAGCCCGTAGGCTATAAGTAGGGGGAGGAGAGGGAGCGGCGAAGCACGCGCGCCCCTCTACCCCAACTCTCCCTTCCTCTTCTTCTTCTCGCCGCAGCGCCCTGAGCCCCGCCAAAGCGCTGCCGCAGTTCGTCTCCGTCGAGCTCGTCCGTAAACCTCTTGTCTCCATGGTGCGCGCCGGAGCCTGGGACGACTCCATAGTTCATGAAGACCACATCGACTTCCTCTGCCAGACGCGGTGACTGCCCTGCCAGGACTACGTGAGGGTTCACCTGGCGCCAGAGGGGGAGATCTCGCTGGCGCCAGAGCAGGGCGAGCGGGTCGTCTTCCGCTCGCATTGCCTGCGCGGCCTCGGCCTGCCGGCGAGCGGCTTTTTCCAAGCCTTCCTTGAATTCTACAACCTCTAGCCACACCACCTCACCCCGAACACGGTGGTGTTGTTGTCCACCTTCGTCACTCTGTGCTAAGGCTTCCTCGGCGTCCTCCCCACTATCGAGCTTTGGGGGGATTTTTTCTACACCAAGCTCGGCACCGTTGTCGCGGGCGTGCTGGCTCAATGCGGTGCCTTCATCGTGGTGCGGATGCTGGGAGGCGACAACCCATTTCCTCCCATCATGCTGATCCAGTCGGTGAAGATGTGGCAGCAATCGTACTTCTACATGAAGAGCATCTTCGCGGAAGGTGACTGGGTCAACCTGCCGGCTTATGTTGCCGGCCCGCCGGCCGGGAGGCGGCCCAACTGGTCGTACCGGGCCAAGACACTATTGCCTTCTGGAGCCGCCGCCATCGCGCAGCTCCGGGTGTTGGTATAGTCGGAGGGCCTGACCGGGCCCGACTTGCTTTCCTCCTTCGTGGCGCGCCGGGTGCTCCCGCTCCAGGGCCACCCTCACATGATCTGTCAGATGAGCGGGCATCGGTACCCAAGCCGGTTGTGCACCAAGGAGATGCCTCACGCAGAGGTAGCTCATATGGTGAACTACCTTGCGAACTGCAAGCTCATGGAAGAGTGGCGGTTCGGCAGGGAGCCGTATTATCGCGCCAACTCCCCGCCTATGGTGAATTTCCTTTCCTTCTCTCTCTCTCTCTCCCGTTCTTTTTGCCGAGTTTCATTTGCCTAACCTGACCAACCGGCCCTCCGAATAGAGCGCCCTCCTCCAATCGGCAGCCGGCGCCGCGGGGCCGGAGTGTCAATTTCTCCCCAACTGAGCGGAGAGCGACGTGGATGACCCCGACATGGGGGCGGCAGCCTTGGAGGACGACGCCGAGGGAGGGGGCGGCGCAATGGGCGGCACGGGGCTCGGAGCCATCCTCGAGGACTGGCCAGACGATGACGCAGGGGAAGTCGTCCTGCGCCGCCAGCCGGGGTCCGACCAGCCGGGCGCGAGCTTGTTTGCCGCACCGGCAGCCCGAGGTGGTGCGCATAAGAGCAGGGCCGCGCCAAGCCTATTCAGCAGCCGGCCGAAGAAGCCCAGGGGCTCGGCCGCGGCGACCGAGCGGGATGAAGCGGCCGCGAAAGCCAATCGCTTCCGCAAGTCGGTGAAGGAGCCGCAGCTGGTTTCCACGTAAGTACTGCCTTCCTCTCGTACTTTCTCCTTTCTTGCTGATCTTGTCTGATTTTCTTCGCCTTGTTTCCCTTGATCTAGAGCCCCGTTCTCTCTTGAGAAGTCAGCCGCCGCCTCCATCATGGGGTGGGCGGAGACTTCCACCACCACCCGGCGAATTGATCTGGTCGCCGACCTCCGGGAGGCGACGGAGCGGAACGCGCGGGAAGCATGCGAAGAGCGGGAAGCCGCCCGCCTGGAGAAGGTGGAAGCAGATAGGGCGGAAGCCGCCACCTTGAAGAAGCTGGCGGAGGCCGAAGCCGCCACTATGCTGAAGAAGCAGGCTGAGGAAGCCGCGCGCCGTCAGTCGGCGGTGTTCGTTACCCTTGTGAACTCTGCGCCGCCACCAGTGGAGTTCGTGGCACAGACTGGCGAAACCGGCGGTGAGCTCCCTACCATGGGGAGGGACAACGGCGACGTCATCATGCCGGACGTAATCGTGCCCCCGCCACCACCTTCTGAGGAGGTGCGGGACAAGCGGCCGGCCGACCCGCCGGCGCCACCAGCCGGAAACGAGATGGTGACGGGCCCAACTCTTGAGGTCCGCACACCTTTATGCCGCCGGCTCGCGAAGGCGGCCTCGGTGCCACGCCCGCTGGAGCCCGACACCGCAACCTCCTTGATCCCGGACACCGAGGCGACCAGCGTCGCGCCCACTAGGTGGGTGCGGGGAGGCGGGATGGGCCCTCTGAACAAGGTGATCCTAGACGTTCAAGCCAAACTCCGCGCCGAGGCCGACGCTCTCAAGCTCTGCAACAAGGCATTCCTGGATTCGCGAGAGGCCATCCGGGTACGCTTCTTGCTTCGCCGTTTTTAATTCTTGTATTGCTTTGTGGGGGCGTGCCAGCGCACCCACTAGGTGTAGTCCTCGAGTTTTGGGCCGGCTGCCGAGCAGGTAGCCCGGAACTTTAATTAGCAAGCTCCGTGTACTAATATATTTGCTGCAGGACTATCATAACCTCCGTGCGGCCGCCTTCAACTCCAGAGTGCAAGAGTTGGATCAGCGTGCCGTCGACTTGTCGGAGAACCGGAGTACGTCTCCCTCTTTCTCTGCGAGGGCGCGCTGGCGCACCCGCGGGCTATAGTCCCCGAGATTCGGGCTGACTGCTGAGCAGTCGGGCCGGATCTTCCTGGCAACTTCATCTTTCTTCACTGATTGTTGACGTCCTTTCTTTTTCTTATTTTGTAGAAGCCAACGCCACCCTTCAACGGCAGCTGGGCGAAGCCAACACCGTGCTGCGTGCCAAGGAGGTGGACTACAGCAAGCTAGCCAAAGAGCGCGACCGGCTGGCCGCGCAACTGGCGGAGCTTCTCAAGAAGGCTCAGAAGGAAGCGGAGGACAAGGAGGCGGGTCTCCTTGCTGAGTTCGAGATCGAACACTCCGCCTGGACCGACAAGGAGGCGATGCTGACGACCGGCTTTGGCAAGATCGAGGACATGGTCGACGGTAAGCCGCCTTCTTTACTCTTTCTTCAAACCGCCAGCTTCTGATCAAGCCGACTTCTCAATTATGTTCTAACTCTTTGCTTTTTGGTCCTGGCAGACTTCTTCCCGGTCACTCAGGCTATTGAGGCCGACCGCGAAGGACGAAGGGCGGAAGGCGAGGAGATCGCCGCCTATGCCCCTCGCATTCTCCACGATTAGCTTCTCAGCATCCAGGCTTGTCTTCGGCCGACTCATCGGATGTTGCCCCGCCTTCAGCGGGTCGGCGCCCAGGCAATCGCCGCCCTGTGGCCCGACATGCCAGCTCCGCGCACCCCTAGTCGGACTACCGACTGGCTAGAGGTGGCGGCCGGCCTCCTTGAGGCGTGGAAGGGCTCCTTGGTCCGGGCTGGAGCGTGTTGGGCCTTGGAATTCGTCAAGGCATGGTACCCTGGGCTAGATCTAGCCCAGTTGACCACGTTTCTCCAGGAAGCCCCGGAGGAGCTGGCGGCGGTGGAGGGTGAGCTTGTCAGGCGGGCGGCAACAATCGCCAAGTACACTGACACCGGCGTCTTCATCCCGAAGCTGGCCGAGAACGGTGCCGAGGCACCACTAGAATGGTTCGGGCTGAACCCAGAGGATGGCGAGGACTCAGCCGAGGTGATCGACTCCAGTGACGAAGGAGAAGACGGCGAGGAGGAGGAAACCAAAGAGGAGGCGCCAGAGGTCGGAGCGGACGGCCAACCTCAGCTCGACCGCGCCTCCAGCAACGAGCCATGCCCAGGCGAACCGGCTGCTGCTGAAGGTGACCGAGCAGAGACCGACCAGTCGGTCTCCCAACCAGACGGCACCACCGACTACACCATTCCGCCGAACCCGCCTGCTGCTTCCTAAGCTGCTTTTTCCCTTTATTTCTTCTTGCTTATTAGTCTCAAGAAACTTTGTTAACTTTGCACAATTCCACCCGCGGGGTGTTTTTCAAACTCATGTTGGATATCGGCCAAGGTCCTTTTGATGTGTAAATATCTTATCCGAGTTCTATCTTTCCTTGCCTTCTGCTCTTTTGGCTTTTTTCCTTTGCCGCCTTCCCTTGGTTGCCGTCTTGCCAGCCGAACAGCTGCTCTGCGGACTGTGGCTGGGTCAAGTACTTGGCCAATTTTGGGAAGACAAATACTTAGCCGGCTAGAGTTTTCTAGCAAGTTAAGTAGAAGCCGGCCGGCCGGCTGCTCGGCAACCGGTCGGTGAGGCGAGAAGCCGGCTTGGACTATGTGTGTGCTTTAGGTCCTTAGCCATTTTTCATGCAGTCGCCCTTTTCGCCTTAGCTCCTGCCAACCGAACAGTCGCTCTGCGAGCTACGGCCTATGGCAGGAGAAAGCTAAGGTGCCAACACACTACTTGTCCGGCTGCAGGAAGCATTTCATAGTACAAAGCGGCAAGCCCCCAGGTCGACTGGTCGAACCCGGTGCTAGACGGTTTAATCAGATAACACAAATGACAGGCGTAATATTTATCATATAGATAAAAAGAGGGCAGTCCCCGAGCTCTTCTCGGGGGACCAGGAGTCTTCGTACTTAATACAAAAGTTGGCGTGATACATACTGCTTTTAACTGTAAAACCTTCGAAGGATATTCACATTCCATGGTCGCCCCGTCTCCTTGCCGGAGTTATCTCTTTTGCATGCTCGAGGCTTCTGAGCGTCGATGAGGTAGTAGGAGTCGTTGGCCAACACCTTGCTGATGATGAAGGGGACTTCCCAAGGTGCCGAGAGCTTGTGCTGGCCGGCTATTCGCTGGATCAGCCGGAGCACAAGGTCTCCTTCTTGGAAGGATCTTGGCTTGACCTTTCGGTTGTAGTATCCGCACAGACTCTGCTGGTAGATGGTGGACCGGCTGAGTGCCAACAGCCGACCCTCGTCCAGCAGATCGACACCGTCTTGTCGTGATTCTTCTGCCTCCTCTTCGGTGTACATGGTGACTCGAGGGGAGTCAAATTCTATGTCCGTCGGGATGACGGTTTCGACACCGTAGACGAGAAAGAAAGGAGTGAAGCCGGTTGATTTGTTCGGGGTTGTGCACCGACTCCAGAGGACGGCCGGCAACTCATCGAGCCAGCAGCCGGACGAACGCTCCGGAGGCTCGACCAGTCGAGGCTTGATGCCGGACAAAATAAGGCCGTTTGCTCGCTCCACTTGGCCATTTTACTGCGTATGGGCTACAGACGCTAAGTCCAGTCAGATGCCCTACGTCGCGCAGAAACGGGCCAAGGCGCCTTTGGCGAAGTTCGTGCCATTGTCGGTGATGATGCTGTGTGGTATGCCATACCAGATGGTGATGTCGGAGATGAAAGTCACAACAGTCGGACCATTCAATTTCTTGATTGGTTTTGCTTCTATCCACTTGGTGAACTTGTCCACCGCGACAAGCAGATGAGTCATGCCACCTCGTGCTGTTTTGAATGGTGCCACCATGTCCAGGTCCCAGACAGCAAAGGGCCAAGCAATGGGGATAGTCTTGAGTGCAGAAGCCGGCTGATGAGGCTTGGACCGGAACTTCTGGCACCCTTTGCATTTCTGGACCAAGTCTTTGGCGTCTTCTAGAGCAGTCGACTGGAAAAAACCATGGCGAAAAGCTTTGGCAACAAGTGCCCTTGAAGTCGCGTGGTGACCACACTCGCCTTGATGGATATCTTTTAGGATTGCTTGGCCTTGCTCCGGCTCCACGTAGCGCTGGTAAACACCAGTGACGCTGCGCCTCACAAGTTCTCTGTTGACGATTGTGTACGCTGCTACCCGACGTTGCACCTGCCGGGCCGAGATCTCATCAGTCAGTAGTTTTTTGTTCACCACGAAGTTGAGGATGGGGTGGCCCATGAAGGTGCTGCAATTTCTTCGATTGCCAGGACTGCCACTTGCACGAGGGTGGTTGGGCTGGGAGGCGGTGGGTTGGAGTCTGCCGTTGCTTGCTGAATTGATGAAGTCCCCGGGGCCGACTGCCGCAGTCTGGGCCGGGCTCTGAGGTTCCAGGGCCAGGTGCGACTGCTGCAGTCCCCGAGACGCCTGCCGAAGTTCCCGTGCCGACTGTTAGGGCTCTTAAGTCGGATCCGACTGCTTTAGGAGGAGCCGACACAAAGATGGAATCCGGCTCTGGCGATGGTTTAACAGACGGCTTGAGGAGGCGTTGCAGGGCGACGCCGGCTGGTATTGCTTGCCGGGTGGAGCCAATTTGTGCTAAGGCGCCGGCTTGCTCATTGTCATTTCTTGGCACGTGGAGGAACTTGCACCCTTTGAAGTATCCACTGAGTTGCTATACGAGGAAGCGGTAGCTGGCCATATTTGCATCCTTGGCGTCCCAGTCGCCCGATGACTGCTGGACCACCAAGTCGGAGTCTCCATAGCATAGGATCCGACGAATGCCGAGTTCCTTGGCAAGCCGGAGCCTGTGTATGAGCGCTTCGTATTCAGCTACGTTGTTGGAAGTGGCAAAGTGAATTTGCAGCACATATATGAGCTTGTCGCCTTTGGGAGAGGTGAGGACGATGCCGGCTCCTAGACCGGTGCACATTTTTGAACCATCAAAATGCATCCGCCAATGGGTGGAATCTGGCGCTAGCGGCAGGTACTGGGTCTCGGCCCAGTCGATGAGGAAGTCGGCCAGCGCTTGCGACTTGACGGCAGTGCGAGGTTGGTAGTAGATGGTGTAGGGGGCCAAGTCTATGGCCCACTTGGCCACTCGGCATGAGGCATCCCGGCTTCCAATGATCTCGGCAAGTGGGGCTGTGCAGACCACAGTGATGGGGTGCTCTTGGAAATATGGCTTCAATTTCTTGGCAGCAAAATGCATGTGATAGGACATCTTCTGGTAGTGGGGGTAGTTCTGCTTGGAGGTGGATAGTACTTTGCTAAGGTAATACACCGGTCTCTGGACCAGTAGAGCTCTTCCTTCTTCCTTGTGTTCCACCACTATGACTATGCTGACCACCTAGCTGGTAGTGGCGATGTAGAGGAGCATGGGCTCCTTAGGAGTCGGGGCCACTAGGACAGGCGGAGTGGTCAACATTTTCTTGAGATGAAAAAAGCTTCATCCGCCTTGTTGTTCCACTCGAAAAAAGTGGTCTTCTTCATGAGCTGATACAGGGGAAGAGCCTTCTCGCCTAGCGGACTGATGAAACGGCTGATGGATGCCAAGCAGCCGGTGAATTTTTGTACATCCAGCAGTCGGGTGGGCACCTCCATCCTCTCGATGGCCTTGATCTTCACAGGGTTGCACTTTATACCGTGCTCTAAGACCAAGAAGCCAAGAAGCTGGCCGGTTGGTACTCCAAAGACGCATTTCTCTGGGTTGAGCTTGATCCGAAATTGGCGCAGATTCTCAAAGGTCTCCTTGAGATCTTCTAGTAGCGTCCCACGCTTTTTCGTCTTCACCGCCACATCGTCCACATAGACATGAGCGGTTTTGCCGAGTTGCTTGAGGAGACACTTCTGCATGCATCGTTGAAACGTGGCGCCGGTGTTTCTCAAGCCGAATGTCATGGTCAGGTAACAGAAGGCTCCAAATGGCGTGATGAAGGCGGTCTTCAGCCTGTCGGCTGGGCCCAGCTTGATCTGGTGATACCCAGAGTATGCATCCAAAAAACTCAACAGCTCGCAACCGGCTATAGAGTCAATCACTGGTCGATTCTTGGCTGAGCGAACGGGTCTTTGGGGCATGCTTTGTCGAGGCTGGCATAATCAATACACATGCGCCGCTTCTTGTTCTTCTTCAGCACTAGGACCGGGTTGGCTAACCACTCTGGAAAGAACACCTCCATGATGAAGCCGGCTGCCAGAAGCCAGGCTATCTCTTCTCCAACAACTCTTCTTTTCTCTTCTGACAGGCAGCGCAAGGGCTGCCGGACTGGCTTGGCGTCAGGTCGGACGTGTAGCTTGTACTCGGCGAAATCTGTCGGAACGCCCGGCATGTCCTTGGGGGACCATGCGAAGATGTCCCGATTCTCACGGAGGAAATCGACGAGCTCACCTTCCTATTTACCGTCAAGGTTTGCACCTATGACAGCATACCTCTCCGGGTGCTCGGGGTCCAAGGCTATCTTCTTTGTTTCTTTGGCCGGCTTGAACGAGCCCTCGGCTTCCGATTCCTTAGGGTTGGGTGACATTTCTGGCTGCTTGCCTGCCATTGCCACAACCCAGTCAAGGAGCCACTTCTTTGTTGCGATCACGAGGGACTCGGCCAACCGGCTGCTCTCTGCAGCGCAGGCAGATGACTTCTTGTAATCTCCTGCTATGGTCAGGATCCCCTTGGAGCTCGGCATCTTCATCTTTAGGTAAGCATAGTGGGGAACTGCCATGAACTTGGCCAGGGCAGGCCGACCAAGTAATGCATGATAAGGGCTCTCAAGGTCCACCACTTCAAACCAGACTGGCTCTCGGCGGAAATGACTTTTGTGCCTGAAGAGGATGTCTATTTGAGTCTTGCCGATTGGTGAGCAGGAAAGGCCAGGAACTATGCCATGAAAAACAGTCCGGCTGGGCTGAAGATGTCTATGCTTGATCCCCAACTTCTCCATGGTATCTTTGTATAGAAAGTTGATGCTGTTGCCGCCATCTATCAGGACTCGGGAGAAGCGAGCAGCTCGCCTCTCTGTGGCAAACATGGCATCCAACACCAAGGCATAAGAGCCGGGGTTTGGCATCACCTCCGGGTGGTCAGCTCTGCTCCAGCTGATGGGCTTCTCTGACCAGTGCATGAACTCGAGGGTCTCTGATGCTACTGCATTCACTTCTTTCTGCTGCCACCGTCTGTTGCGCCTGTCATCGGCATGCTTGTGAACACGACGTAGGCTCCATGATCCTCAGGATAATCATCTTGTATGGCACCGACTGGCCGGGCCGCCGGCTGCTGAGGAGGAGGAGGTGGCGGGCCGTCTAGCGGAGGAGGCTGGAGTCCGTCGCCCTTGGTGATCCGGGTGAGCCAGTGGCACTTCCGAGTAGTGTGATTGGATGGCTTCGCACCGCTATGGAACTTGCAAGGTGCATCAAGAGTCTGCTAGTACGAGAAGGCGGGCAGCCAGTTGGGCTTGCCGCACTTCTAGCGCTTGGGAGGAGGCGACCCTTCTGGCTGCTGACCTTCAACTGTTGCCACCTGCCGGCTCGTGGGAACTGGCTGCATGGCCTTGCGCTTGTTGTCGTTCGGTTGTTGTCGCCGACTGGAGTCACTAGCCGGGGTCCGGGGAGCTTGGGGGCCACCTTGCCCGATACGTTGACTTGAATCTCCGCCTTCATGGAGGAGTCGTCTATGGCGTACTTGCCGGCTATGATTAGTAGTTTGTCGAGGGTCGCCGGCTCGTCGCAGAGAAGCTTGTGTTTGAGGAGGGTTCCCTCTCGGCACCCGGCAGTGAAGTACTCGATGTCCTGCACCTTGTGCACACCCTCGCATGAGTTGTGCAACTCGGCCCAGCACGTAAGATAGTCGCGAGTCAACTCGTTGGGGCCTTGGACGCATAAGGAGAGTTGGCGGGGCTTGGGAAGCCGCTTGTACATGCTGGTGAAGTTGCGGATGAATGCTTCGGTGAAATCAACCCAGCTGTTGACACTGCGGGGCTTCAGGCTGTTCAACCACGTCTGGGTCGTGCCCTGGAGCATGAGCGGGACATACTTCATGGCAACATGCTTGTTGCCATTGGCGATGCTGACCGCTGTGGAGTAGTCGACGAGCCAGTCCTCCAGCTTCATGGAGCCGGTGTACTTGGGTGTGTCTCTCGGGAGAGTGAATCCATTGGGGAAGGGCTCATCTCGGATGCGGGGGCCAAAACAAGGCGGACCCAACTCATCTTCCTCTTCTAGCGCCAGGGATCGGTTGAGGGGATCGATCCGGTGGCGGGTATCATTTTCCCCGATTCCTTCTGGGCGGCCAAGGCGGTCGCCGAGTAATGGGTGATCAACAGGCGGCGGGGAAATGCGCCTCTCCCTGCGGGGAGGAGGAGGCGGACAGTCGTCTCGCCGCCGTACTGCTCTTGGGCGACCGTCTTGGTTGCGCTCGATGGTGATGTCAGTCCGGCTACGGCTGGCAGCCGGCTCCTTGTCTCTTCTGTCGCGGACGCCACCAGTCGGCGTCCGGGATGTCGTGCCTTGGTCTCATTGAGGAGGCAGATCATTGTCTCGCCGATTGGGCGCTTCAGTCCGGCACCCGGCATCTTGCTGCTCAGCAGCCGCGTCGAGGAGCTGCTGAACTCGCTCTGTCATGTGGCGACGCACGTCGCCCTCGAGCTTGTCTAACTCGTCTGCTGCCGGCTGGGCAGTTCGTATGTTCTCTGCGGGCATGGCGTAGACGGGACAATCTGTCCCGAACATGCTGGCGATGGTCGCGCCACGCTGCCTAACCAAGCCAATGCGGTTGGGCCCGCCAGGAGCTGGCGTGCCGCCGACAGCATGGTCCATTTCCCGCTGGTAGGCCTCCGAAAGGCGTCTCATGCTAGCCAGCTGGTTGGCGCTCTCGACGAGCTGGACACGGCGCGCTTCCAGCGTCTCGGCATCGGCGTCTTCCGGGATAGGCGCAGCCAAGTCTTGCATTGCCGTCTGCAACGGGTCCTGGCCACCTCCGCCAGAGTGCTCACCGTGGTTGATGACGAGCACCTCCGTGATGGTGCTACTGCTGTTGTTCGCGCGAGGAAGCGGCTCCTCATAGACCACCATGTTAGAGGGGAACGCGTCGAGTGATGCCGTGTCAGAGTCGACCAATATCGGGTCGGTGGAGCCAACCGACTCCAAGTCAGAAGCAGGCTCGCTGGCGACGTGGAGCTGATCAAGGAGGCTCACGAGGCGGCTCTCAGGGCCATCGGTGCCCGCATCAGACGCGGGCTCGTCGGAGAGGTGATCTCACCAACAAGGTCGGCGAGGCAGCTTGCCACATAGGCGGCCTCCGCACCACGCAGCGCGTCGGTGCAGACGCCGTCTGGCGTGCCGGGCCAGCTGCGCTCGCCAGGAAGGAACAAGGTTCCCGTCCAGAGCAGGTCTCCGGGAGACGGTGCACCTTGCCCCACGGTGGGTGCAAAATGTCGGGGGTTGGGTGCGACATATGCCAAAAGATGGCTTATCATGGTGGGGGCGAGTAGAACATCGCCGGTGCCTGGAAGCGGGATGAGGCGTAGACATGAACGCCGGCGTACTTTACCTAGGTTCGGGGTTCTCCTAGGAGATAACACCCCTAGTCCTGCTCTGCGGGGTATCCGCATGGTCACTAAGGCACAAGTGGTACAATGGTGCTCCTTGAGATGTTTGCTAGAGGTGGAAGAAGGCAGGCACGCTATCTCCTCCTCTAGGTGTGGGTCTAGTTCTAACAGGTTGGAACCCTTTGCATGGGTGCCCTGGGGGGTTTATATAGGCCTACCCCTCCCAGGGGTACATTGGTAATCTGCCGGGTGTAGGACCCGGCTGTCAGTGTCTTCGGCCGCCGGCTTCTCCGCCGGCTGCTAGGGCCCGCCGCCGGGTGGGCTCCGCCGACTGGTCAGGGTCTTGCCGGCTGCTGATCACTGTAGCCGTGATGCTAATGATGCATGCTTGGTCGGGGGAGCGTGGCTACAGTTCCGCCGCCTGGTGGGCGTTTACTGTAGCCAAACCGCGTCCCATTTGGTTGATGGCGCATGGGGCCCGAGGGAGGGATAAGCCGCCTGTCGGAAGCTGGCTTCCCTTAGGTCCGGCTGCCTTGGCTTCTTCCGCCCTCAGGGCTCTCACTACCTGGTAGGGCCCACCGCCTGCAAGCCGTACTGACAGGCCGTCATGGGAACAGGGCTCCGCCTGTCAGGGGTGACGTTTGGGGGGAGAGGCAACAGTGTCGTGTCATGTGGAGATCTCCGCCTGTACGGGGCACTATCGCCACCCCCGGCCCTGGATTCGATGGGATGGGCTATGCCGTAGCCATGCCCGGTCTTGTCTCCTTGATGAGGGCGCAGACTTTGAGGGCACCACGGGCCGACTGCTAGGGGCCGGCCTCTCTGGAGGCCGCTCACTAGGAGTCGGCCTGTCGTGATGCCGTCTTCTGGAACTCTGCCGCCTTCAGCCAGTCGGCCGCTCTGCCAACCGGGCATCAGAAGGCGGAGATCTATCTTGACGTCTTGAGGGGCGCAACCAGCCCTGTTGTCTTGAAAGGTTCAAGGGCTCAGGTTAGGCTACACGTGGCCCATTACTCCGACAAGTACATATAAAGGCATGTTAAGCACAACAGGCTAAACATCAACCAAATATATCCATGGTAGACAACATAATATACAAATGATAGCTTCAATGTGCAGGCTTAAGCACGCTAGTTAAGCAAAACAAGAAGTGGAAATGTGTGTTAACGGCATCATACATAACATTTAGAAACAAGCAAATAGTCACTCAAACTGGTATTGTGCAGGTCTACAGTACACTAGTTATTGTTAAAAAACGAAAATGCATGTTAACTGCAATATCCTTAACAACAACCAAATATCGTAATTCATAGCGGTATTGTTGAAACTGTTATTGATGAAATTGAACTGCATGGAAAATAGTTGTACATATAGAGCATCACATTGTGAAGAACTGAAATAAACAAGTCATAAGGACATCTCTAGGCGATCCTTAAAAAGTTAAGGGACTAAAACCCTTAGTGGATATATATACTCCAGCAATATTTGGCCTTTTCTAGTCGATCCCCTAAACTTAAGGTTGTAAAATTCAATTTGATCAAGTTCAAAGCAGGTTCAACCGAAAGTAGCATGCATTCAAACATAAACATAGATAGTTTTGCATAACCGAACATAAAACATAAATTTAAACTAAGCTAAACTACTTTCAGTCGAACTAGAGGTCGAGCCAATCCTTCCTCGTCATGTACGGTGTGCCGCGAGCCGGGTCCGGGCTGGTACCGTCGTCGGGGAAGGCACTCCTCCACTCGTCGAAGTCGATCTCCTCGTCCTCGGGGACCACCTAGATGCCCTCCGTGCCACCGTTGCCGCCGCCTTCGACCTCGTCATCTGAGGAGAGAGAGATAAACTCGCCGCCCTCTGTGTCGCCATCCTTGCCGCCTTCGACCTCGTCATCGTAGGTGAGCGCAATAACCTCGCCGCCCTCCGCGCCGACAAAGCTTGCCCGCTCTGCCTCCACGAGCTCCCTGTGCTGCCGGCGGAGCTCTTGCATGTAGGCCTCGTCGGCGGCCTCGGCCTCGAGGCGCTCCCACACCTCATGGTCCTCCCGCGCCATAGCCGAGCTCACCACCCTGGCTCCGGTGGAATGAGGTCGACCGAACGTGTGCCAAGGGGGAAATTGAGCCTAGCCGCCGCGCCGTGGTAGCGGTCCTACCAGCGGTCGTACTCCATGGCCACGAGCTCGATCGTGTGGAAGTTACCGAGCCACCGGAGGGTGTGGGTCTCCCGATCTGTAATCTCGGCGACCCACGTCCCCCACTGCCGCTGCCAGACCCCGAGGTAGGACCTCGTCGGCTGTCAGGTCCGAGGGAGGACGGGGAAGTCCTCGAACCGGCGTAGGGGCGCGGCGACGGGCGGATCGGGGGACCGCTGACGGCGGATCGAGCCCGCGGAGGACTACGGGGACACCTTGGCGGACACCTCGCCGACGTTTGCTACCTCTTGAGCACTATGTTGGTTTTCCCTTAAAGAGGAAAGGGTGATGCAGTAGAGCAGCGTAAGTATTTCCCTCAGTTTTTGAGAACCAAGGTATCAATCCAGTAGGAGGCCACACACGAGTCCCTCGCACCTACACAAACAAATAAACTCCTCGCAACCAACGCGAAAAAGGGGTTTTCAACCCCTTCACGGTCACCTACGAGAGTGAGATCTGATAGATATGAAAGATAATATTTTTGGTATTTTTATGATAAAGAGAAATAAAGATGCAAGTAAAATAAATGGCAAAGGAGATAACTAACTATTGGAAGATTAATATGATGGAAAATAGACCCGGGGGGCATAGGTTTCACTAGTGGCTTCTCTCGAGAGCATAAGTATTATGGTGGGTGAACAATTTACTGTTGAGCAATTGACAGAATTGAGCATATTTATGAGAATATCTAGGTATGATCATGTATATAGGTATCACGTCCGAGACAAGTAGACCGACTCCTGCCTACATCTACTACTATTACTCCACACATCGACCGCTATCCAGCATGCATCTAGAGTATTAAGTTGAAGAGAACAGAGTAACGCTTTAAGCAAGATGACATGATGTAGAGGGATAAACTCATGCAATATGATATAAACCCCATCTTGTTATCCTCGATGGCAATAATACAATATGTGCCTTGCTGCCCCTACTGTCACTGGGAAAAGACACCGCAAGAATGAACCCAAAACTAAGCACTTCTTTGCAAGAAAGGTCAATCTACTACGCCAAACCAAACTGATAATTCAAAGAGACTTGCAAAGATAACCAATCATACATAAAAGAATTCAGAGAAGATTCAAATCTTGTTCATAGATAAACTTGATCATGAACCCACAATTCATCGGTCTCAACAAACACACTGCAAAAGAAGATTCCATCGAATAGATCTCCACAAGAGAGGGGGAGAACTTTGTATTGAGATCCAAAAAGAGAGAAGAAGCCATCTAGCTAATAACTATGGACCCGAAGGTCTAAAGTAAACTACTCACACTTCATCGGAGAGGCTATGGTGTTGATGTAGAAGCCCTCCATGATCGATACCCCCTCCGGCGAAGCTCCGGAAAAGGCCCCAAGATGGGATCTCGTGGATACAAAAAGTTACAGCGGTGGAATTAGGGTTTTGGCTCCGAATCTGGTAGTTTGGGGGTAAGTAGGTATATATAGGAGGAAGAAGTACGTTGGTGGAGCAACATGGGCCCCATGAGGGTGGAGGGCGCGCCTGGGGGGGGGGGTAGACACGCCTCCTACCTCGTGCCTTCCTGGTTGATGTCTTGACGTACGTTCCAAGTCCTTGGGATTACGTTTGTTCCGAAAATCACGTTCCCGAAGGTTTCATTCCGTTTGGACTCCGTTTGATATTCTTTTTCTGCGAAACTCTAAAATAGGCAAAAAAAACAGCAATTCTGGGCTGGGCCTCCGGTTAATAGGTTAGTCCCAAAAATAATATAAAAGTGTATAATAAAGCCCAATAACGTCCAAAACAGGATATAATATAGCATGGAACAATCAAAAATTAAAGATACGTTGGAGACGTATCAAGCATCCCCAAGATTAATTCCTGCTCGTCCTCGGGTAGGTAAATGATAAAAACAGAATTTTTGATGTGGAATGCTACTTGGCATAATTTCGATGTAATTCTTCTTAATTGTGGTATGAATATTCATAGCCGAAAGATTCAAGACAAAAGTTCAATATTGACATAGAAATAATAATACTTCAAGCATACTAACTAAGAAATTATGTCTCTTCAAAATAACTTGGCCAAAGAAAGTTATCCCTACAAAATCATATAGTCTGGCTATGCTCCATCTTCACCACACAAAGTATTTAAATCATGCACAACCCCGATGGAAAGCCAAGCAATTGTTTCATACTTTTAGTGTTCTCAAACTTTTTCAATCTTCACGCAATACATGAGCGTGAGCCATGGACATAGCACTATAGGTGGAATAGAATGGTGGTTGTGGAGAAGACAAAAAGGGGGAAGATAGTCTCACATCAACTAGGCGTATCAATGGGCTATGGAGATGCCCATTAATAGATATCAATGTGAGTGAGTAGGGATTTCCATGCAACGGATGCACTAGACCTATAAGTATATGAAAGCTCAACAGAAAGAACTAAGTGGGTGTGCATCCAACTCGCTTGCTCACGAAGACCTAGGGCATTTTAAGGAAGCCCATCATTGGAATATACAAGCCAAGTTCTATAATGAAAAATTCCCACTAGTATATGAAAGTGATAACATAGGAGACTCTCTATGAAGATCTTGGTGCTACTTTGAAGCACAAGTGTGGTAAAAGGATAGTAGCATTGTCCCTTCTCTCTTTTTCTCTCATCATTTTTTTATTTGGGCCTTTTCTCTTTTTTATGGCCTCTTTTTTTAGTCCGCAGTCTCATCCCGACTTGTGGGGGAATCATAGTCTCCATCATACTTTCCTCACTTGGGACAATGCTCTAAAAATGATGATCATCACACTTTTTTATTTACTTACAACTCAACAATTACAACTCAATACTTAGAACAAAATATTACTCTATGTGAATGCCTCCGGCGGTGTACCGGGATATGCAATGAATCAAGAGTGACATGTATGAAAGAATTATGAATGGTGGCCTTGCCACGAATACAATGTCAACTACATGATCACGCAAAGCAATATCACAATGATGGAGCGTGTCATAGTAAACAGAACGATGGTAAGTTGCATGGCAATATATCTCGGAATGTCTATGGAAACGCCATGATAGGTAGGTATGGTGGCTGTTTTGAGGAAGGTATATGGTGGGTCTATGATACCGGCAAAAGGTGCGCGGTATTAGAGAGGTTAGCAATGGTGGAAGGGTGAGAGTGCATATAATCCATGGACTCAACATTAGTCATAAAGAACTCACATACTTATTGCAAAAATCTATTAGTTATCAAAACAAAGTACTACGCGCATTCTCCTAGGGGGGTAGATTGGTTGGAAAAGACCATTGCTCGTCCGCGACCGCCACTCATAAGGAAGACAATCAATAAATAAATTATGCTCCGACTTCATCACATAATGGTTCACCATACGTGCATGCTATGGGAATCACAAACTTTAACACAAGTATTTCTCAAATTCACAACTACTCAACTAGCATGACTCTAATATCACCATCTCCATATCTCAAAACAATTATCAAGTATCAAACATCTCATAGTATTCAACACACTCATAAGAAAATTTTATTATTAATCTTGAATGCCCAACATACTTAAAGCAATTTACCTCGCTGTTTTGTAGGACTCTCAAAATAATCTAAGTGAATCATGAGAGAACAATGGTTTCAATAAAACAAATCCACCAACGTGCTCTAAAAGATATAAGTGAAGCACTAGAGCAAAAACTATATAACTCAAAAGATATAAGTGAAGCACATATAGTATTCTAACAATTTCCGAATCATGTGTGGCTCTCTCAAAAGGTGTGTACAGCAAGGATGATTGTGAAAAACTAACAAATAAAGACTCAAATAATACAAGATGCTCCAAGCAAAACACATATCATGTGGTAAATAAAAATATAGCTCCAAGTAAAGTTACCGATGGAAGTAGACGAAAGAGGGGATGCCTTCTGGGGCATCCCCAAGTTTTGACTTTTAGGTGTCCTTAGATTATCATGGGGGTGCCATGGGCATCCCCAAGCTTAGAATCTTGCCACTCCTTGTTCCATAATCCATCAAATCTTTACCCAAAACTTGAAAACTTCACAACACAAAACTTAAAGTAGAAAATCTCGTGAGCTCCGTTAGCGAAAGAAAACAAAACACCACTTCAAGGTACTGTAATGAACTCATTCTTTATTTATATTGGTGTTAAACCTACTGTATTCCAACTTCTCTATGGTTTATAAACTATTTTACTAGCCATAGATTCATTAAAATAAGCAAACAACACATGAAAAACAGAATCTGTCAAAAACAGAATAGTCTCTAGTAATATGTTGCTAACGCAAGATCTGGAACCCCAAAAATTCTAAAATAAATTTACGGACATGAGTAATTTATCTATTAATCATCATCAAAAATAATTAACTAAATATCACTTCCCAAATAAAAATGACAGCAATTCTCGTGAGTGCTAAAGTTTCTGTGTTTTTACAGCAAGATTAAAAAGACTTTCCCCAAGTCTTCCCAACGGTTCTACTTGGCACAAACACTAATTAAACACAAAAAACACAACCAAAACAGAGGCTAGATAAATTATTTATTACTAAACAGGATCATAAAGTAAGTAATAAAAATAAAATTGGGTTGCCTCCCAACAAGCGCTATCGTTTAACGCACCTAGCTAGGCATAAAAGCGAAGATAGATCTAGGTATTGCCATCTTTGGTAGGCAATCCATAAGTGGCTCTCATAATAGATTCATATGGTAATTTAGTTTTGTTTCTAGGGAAGTGTTCCATGCCTTTCCTTAATGGAAATTGGAATCTAATATTCCCTTCCTTCATATCAATAATTGCACCAATCGTTCTAAGGAAAGGTCTACCATGAATAATAGGACATGAAGGATCGCAATCTATGTCAAGAACAAATAAAATCTACAGGCACATAATCCCTATTTGCAACAATGAGAACATCGTTAATTCTTCCCATAGGTTTCTTGATAGTGGAATCTGCAAGGTGCAAGTTTAAAGAGCAATCATCAAAATCACAGAAACCTAGCAAATCACACAAAGTCTTAGGAATCGTGGAAACACTAGCACCCAAATCACACAAAGCATAGCACTCGTGATATTTAATTTTAATTTTAATAGTAGGTTCCCACTCATCATAAAGTTTTCTAGGGATAGAAACTTCCAACTCAAGTTTTTCTTCATAAGATTGCATCAAAGCATCAACGATATGTTTGGTAAAGGCTTTATTTTGACTATAAGCATGAGGAGAATTTAGCACGGATTGCAACAAGGAAATACAATCTATTAAAGAGCAATTATCATAATTAAATTCCTTGAAATCCAAAGTAGTGGGTTCATCGATATTTAAAGTTTTGACTTCTTCAATCCCACTTTTAACAACTTTAGCATCAAGATCTAAAGACTCCGAATTTTTGGAACGCCTTCTAGGTAAAGGAGGATCATATTCATTCCCATCATTATCAAGATTCATATTACAAAACAAATATTTAACAGGGGACACATCAATAACTTTTAGATCTTCATCTTTGTTATCATGGAAACTAGAAGAACACACTTTTATAAAGCAATCTTTCTTAGCACGCATCCTAGCGGTTCTTTCTTTGCACTCATCAATGGAAATTCTCATAGCTCTGAGAGAGTCATTGATATCATGCTTACGTGGAAAAGATCTAAGTTTCAAAGAATCAATATCAAGAGAAATTCTATCAATGTTCCTGGCCAACTCATCAATCTTAAGCAATTTTTCTTCAATCAAAGCATTGAAATTCTTTTGTGAAGTAATAAATTATTTAATATTAGATTCAAAACCAGAGGGCATATTATTAAAATTTCCATAAGAATTGTTGTAGGAGTTACCATAATTATTAGAGGAATTACTAGGATAAGGCCTAGGATTAAAGTTTCCTCTATACGCGTTGTTACCAAAATTATTCCTACCAACAAAATTCACATCCAAAGATTCATTATTATTCTCAATCAAATTATACAAAGGCATATCATTAGGATCATAAGAAACACTTTTATTAGCAAATAATTTCATAAGTTCATCCATCTTTCCACTCAAAACATTAATTTCTTCTATCGCATGCACTTCCTTATTAGTAGATCTTTCGGTGTGCCATTGAGAATAATTAACCATAATATTCTGTAGGAGTTTAGTAGCTTCTCCTAAAGTGATCTCCATAAAAGTGCCTCCCGCGGCCGAATCTAAAAGGTTTCTAGAAGCAAAATTCAATCTGGCATAAAATTTTTGTATAATCATCCATAAATTCAAACCATGTGTAGGGCAATTACGTATCATTAATTTCATCCTCTCCCAAGCTTGTGCAACATGTTCATGATCAAGTTGCTTAAAATTCATAATATCGTTTCTAAGAGAGATGATCTTAGCGGGAGGAAAATACTTAGAGATAAAAGCATCTTTGCACTTATTCCATGAATCAATACTATTTTTAGGCAAAGACGAAAACCAAGCTTTAGCACGATCTCTAAGCGAAAACGGGAATAACTTCACTTTAACAATATCATTATCCACATGTTTCTTCTTTTGCATATCACACAAATCAACGAAGTTGTTTAGATGGGTAGTGGCATCTTCACTAGGAAGGCCGGAAAACGGATCTTTCATGACAAGATTCAGCAATGCAGCATTAATTTCACAAGATTCAGCATCGATAAGAGGAGCAATTGGAGTGCTAATAAAATCATTGTTGTTGGTATTAGTAAAGTCACACAATTTGGTATTATCTTGAGCCATCGTGACAGGCAAGCAATCCAACACACAAGCAAACAAGAGACGAGCAAAAAGAGGCAAATAGAGAAAGAGGAGGAGGATGGAGAGAGAGAGAGAGAGAGAGAGGGTGAATAAAACGGTAAGCATGAAGTGGGGGGAGAGGAAAACGAGAGGCAAATGGCAAATAATGTAATGCGGGAGATAAGGGTTTGTGATGGGTACTTCGTATGTTGACTTTTGTGTAGATCCCCGGCAACGGCACCAGAAATGGCTCATTGTCGGGGGTCAAATCTTGACTTGACTTGGCGCAAATCTCCCCGGCAACGGCGCCAGAAATCCTTCTTGCTACCTCTTGAGCACTGCGTTGGTTTTCCCTTGAAGAGGAAAGGGTGATGCAGCAGAGCAGTGTAAGTATTTCCCTCAGTTTTTGAGAACCAAGGTATTAATCCAGAAGGAGGCCATGCACGAGTCCCTCGCACCTACACAAACAAATAAACTCCTCGCAACCAACACGAAAAAGGGGTTGTCAATCCCTTCACGGTCACTTACGAGAGTGAGATTTGATAGATATGATAAGATAATATGTTTGGTATTTTTATGATAAAGATAAATAAATGGCAAAGGAAATAACTAAGTATTGGAAGATTAATATGATGGAAAATAGACCCGAGGGCCATAGGTTTCACTAGTGGCTTCTCTCGAGAGCATAAGTATTACGGTGGGTGAACAAATTACTGTTGAGCAATTGACAGAATTGGGCATAGTTATGAGAATATCTAGGTATGATCATGTATACAGGCATCACGTCCGAGACAAGTAGACCGACTCCTGCCTGCATCTACTACTATTACTCCACACATCGACCGTTATCCAGCATGCATCTAGAGTATTAATTTCAAGAGAACATGGTAACACTTTAAGCAAGATGACATGATGTAGAGGGATAAACTCATGCAATATGATATAAACCCCATCTTGTGATCCTCGATGGCAACAATAAAATACATGCCTTGCTGCCCCTGCTGTCACTAGGAAAGGACACCGCAAGATTGACCCAAAGCTAAGCACTTCTCCCATTGCAAGAAAGATCAATCTAGTAGGCCAAACCAAACTGATAATTCGAAGAGACTTGCAAAGATAACCAATCATACATAAAAGAATTCAGAGAAGATTCAAATATTGTTCATAGATAAACTTGATCATAAACCCACAATTCATCGGTCTCAACAAACACACCGCAAAAGAAGATTACATCGAATATATCTCCACAAGAGAGGGGGAGAACTTTGTCTTGAGATCCAAAAAGAGAGAAGAAGCCATCTAGCTAATAACTATGGACCCGAAGGTCTGAAGTAAACTACTCACACTTCATCGGAGAGGCTATGGTGTTGATGTAGAAGCCCTCCTTGATCGATACCCCCTCTGGCGGAGCTCCGGAAAAGGCCCCAAGATGGGATCTCGTGAATACAGAAAGTTACAGCAGTGGAATTAGGGTTTTGGCTCTGTATCTGGTTGTTTGGGGGTACGTAGGTATATATAGGAGGAAAAGTACGTCGGTGGAGCAACGTGGGCCCCATGAGGGTGGAGGGCGCGCCTGGGGGGGATAGGCGCACCCCCCCTACCTCGTGCCTTCCTGGTTGATGTCTTGACGTAGGGTCCAAGTCCTATGGATCACGTTTGTTCCGAAAATCACATTCCTGAAGGTTTCATTCTGTTTGGACTCCATTTGATATTATTTTTCTGCGAAACTCTGAAATAGGCAAAAAACAACAATTCTAGGTTGGGCCTCCAGTTAATAGGTTAGTCCCAAAAATAATATAAAAGTGTATAATAAAGCCCAATAATGTCCAAAAACAGGATATAATATAGCATGGAACAATAAAAAATTATAGATACGTTGGAGATGTATCAGCGTCCGTTGAAAAGGCCGCGAGAAACCTCGTTTTTGCCATTGGCTCCTCGAGCTCCATGGCACACAGGCAGAGGTTGAGGATGGAGGCGCCGGCGATGGCGGCGACCTACCAATGGTTTCCAGGGTTGTGTGTGTCTGTGTGAGCGGAGGTTTTGGGGTGTGTGTGGAGGGGATGTGGGGCAAGGTGGTGTTTGAGGAAATACTGCGGCAACTGAAATTTTTACTAGGCGGGAGTAACTATGACACCCCAAAAATTTTGGCCTTGTTTTAATGAATTAAATTTTTTGCCAGGAATTAAAACTTTGGATTTGTGAGCTCCATTTTGATTTTTTTAAATCCTTTCCTTCCCTGTCTTGATGAGTTTTTCCCTAAGAGAAAACTTTTCAAATATGTCATTGGACTTGTTTAACCTCTCAAGAAAAACTTTCCTTTTATCAGTGTAACTAATTAACTAATTTAATTGCTTGATCTTTACTTTCTTGAAAATGGATTTTCAAGGTTAAATGGCCATTTTTGAACTACAACCATTTGATAAATTCACTTAAAATTCCAACCAAAATTTGGAGATGTCATGTGATGTTTTTAAATCCCTTTTATGCAAAAATATATTTCATTCAAGAAATATTTTGAGCTCTACAGCAAATTTTGTTCTCTGGTCCAGTGGGCAAATTTGCACTACAACTCCTTTAAATAATTCTTTCTAGCCTCCACCAAAATTATGGGATGATGGTAATGGCCTAAGATTCCACTTTGTGCAAAAACCTAGTGCTGTTCTTTGAAAAATTTGAGTGAATCAACCTCATCTTCAGTCTGGACCAACTTGATGGTTTGTACAGCAAACTCCATTTTAGTTGCTCCTATACCCTTGATTATTTCTCCTACTTGTAGTCCCTCATGTTAAACCCTTAAGTCCAGGAGCATGCACCTTTTGGATCATTTTTGGTTCATGAAATAATGCTATTTATTTCCTGTCCAGAATTGATGTTTTGTAAAATTTACACTAGCAAGTTTCTGCTTTTGGCCAACTAACCTCACCACCCTCTTGTACATCTAAAGAGACCACCATCTGGAGTTTTTGGCCACTCCAAGACTTGCCTAAGTGCCCTTAGCATTTTGTCAAGCACCTTATGGGCATGACAAGTTTTGGCATGAGTTGTGGCATTGCACTGTGAACCTAATCCCCTGACCAAACCAACTTGTCCACTGATCTCCTTGCAAGCCCAAACCTAGATCTGTTAATTGCCAGCCTCGACCGCGACTCCTAGCATGCTCGGGCATTTCGTCGAGCACACTCAGTGCGTGCACTGGACGCGCCCAGAGCGCGCATATTGCACGATGCCGCGCCTGAGCCGACATGCTGGCCCCCTGGCTTTGGCCCACACGGCAGCACCTCGCCACGCACTCCCTTTCTCACCGCTACGCGCCAAGCCGCCCCTCGCCACGCCCGGCAAGCCAAGAGCTAGCCGCCGCCGCTGCCCGACAGCCTCTGCCCATGTCGGCGCCGCCAAAGCCACCTCCGCTCGCCAGCTCGCCCCTGGAGCAGTGCCCACTCGTCCGCTAGCTCCTGCCGTCATCCCCAGCCACGCCACGTTGCCCTGCAAGCTACAGAGAGGCGGTTCGCCGGAGAACTTATCCGGCCGCCGCGGAACCGACCTTGACGAGCTATAAAAGGAGGCCCCCGAGCCTCCCCGAGCACACAGGAAGCCTTAGAATGCTCCCCTAGTCCTCCCATGGCAGCCAATCGACCCGGGGGAGGTCTTCTTCCCCACCTCCGGCAACTGCAGCCGCCACCACTGCCCCGGCCAATTCGGCACCACCAGGGCCTCCCACTCTCCGTTCTCTCCACCAAGAGCCCCCTCATCCTCCCGTAAACCATTCCCACTACTCGATTTTGATCGAGGACCACCGTAGCCCCAAAACCACTCTGCTCCCGAAGCTCTCCGTCCGTCGCGAAGCTCACCGCCGACGACCCCTTCCACTCCCGAGACCGTAACACCCACCGGCGGGACCGCCTCGACCCCCTGAGCCCGTGGATGACTTCGGTTTCTCGAACGGAGCCGCCAATCGCCGGCGGCGATCGCCGGAGTCCCGCCTCCGCTCGGGACAGAGAAAGAGGAGGGGGAAGACTGGTCAAACCTGACCAGTGGGCCCTCTGGACCCACTGTCAGTGACCCCGTGCCTGTCCATGTGGGATTAAGTGAAGGCGTATTTTCCCCAGTACGTTTTCCCCGCTCCGAAAGCGTATTCCCCTCCGAAATGTTTTCTTTTCTGTTTTATTTTTAAATACAGATTTTGACCACAACTTTGACTGGTTATAACTTTTTAAATATAACTCCAAATGAGTTGATTCTTTTTCCTACCTTCCTCAAATTTGGCCTAGTTTATTTTAAGATTTATTTGAAAAAAATTCAGAACAACTTTTGGTGCTGTTTTCATTTTGTGTGTTAATTCTTTTATATTGCTAAAATAGGATTTTTGGAGAGAGGAGAAATGTTTCAAGTTTTGGAGTGCACCCTGCCTTTCCACACATTGAAGGCAAGCATTCTGAACCCCGGCATAATATTTTTGTGTGTTCGATGACACGTTCATAACATCACCTCACTTTGGAGAAACTTGTTATTTCATGTGATATGATCATATGCATGGGTGCACGTTATTGATTTCCATGCTGTTGGAAATAGACACACTTGTGATGATAATCACCCTCATGTGCCTTGCATGCATACCGGCAGGAACCCGAGAAAACCTCTACCTTGGGTAGGTAGGAGTTTGTCGCCGGTCTCCGTCGGGACGGTTATGTCTGGTATGGCATGGTAAGGTGATATGAGCAGTAACTCTGTTGGTTGAAATATATTCGTTATACTAACCATGCAGGGAATACCTAAACCTCCTGAGTCGACCGTAGATCGAGTCTTGTGCCAGTAACCCCCATACTTGTTTCGTACTACCACTCGTCTCTACAGCAAGTAGAGTACGGTTCAGTAAGTTGTCAACCTTTTTCTAGCACACACCGTACAGAGAGGCCATGGTGGAAGATACCGGTTGAAGCTGGTAGGCAGGCCACCTGGTCCGGGGGCATGGGTGTTTCCGGTTGGGACCGAGAGGGGAGGCCACCCCTTAGAGCGCGCGATATAAATTTGATCCCATGCTACGCGAGGTTGTAGCCTCCCCACTTAGAGTTTGCTTAACAGGTGTCGTGGGTGGTTCTAGACACGTGTGAGTTAAGCTGGTGTGTGCAAGTTAGGTGGTTTTCAACAAAAAGGCCGTAGACGGAATTAGTCCCGATGGAATAAAGAAATCCGTTACTCGTGGGTAAAGAGTACACCCTCTGCAGAGAATAAACCTATTCGAATAGCCGTGTCCATGGTTAAGGATTACAGTCTGGGATGGGTCAGGTGTCGGTCTTAGTGTCGGTCTTCGGAGGTGAAACAGTTAACCAGGAATGGAATTACTACTCGTGACTTGTGATAACTATGATTATTATTATTGTTGACTAACCCGTGATATTTCTGTTATTATCAAGTATCTCTGGGATGGTTCTACCTCCGGGATATTCACTATGATTGTTTATTTTAAAGCCCTTTATGTGGTGTCGCTCAGACGCCCGACTGTGGCATTTCTTTTAAAGCCCTTTATGTGGTGTCGCTCAGACGCCCGACTGTGGCATTTCTTTTAAAGCCCCTTTATGTGGTGTCGCTCAGACGCCCGACTGTGGCATTTCTTTTAAAGCCCTTTATGTGGTGTCACTCC
>NC_041384.1:380714904-380715473 GCF_002162155.2 Triticum dicoccoides
AGTCCTGCTGGACTAGAGAAATCCGTTACTCGTGGGTAAAGAGTACACCCTCTGCAGAGAATAAACCTATTCGAATAGCCGTGTCTATGGTTAAGGATTACAGTCTGGGATGGGTCAGGTGTCGGTCTTAGTGTCGGTCTTCGGAGGTGAAACCGTTAACCAGAAAAATGGAATTACTACTCGTGACTTGTGATATCTATGATTATTATTATTGTTGACTAACCCGTGATATTATTACCGAATATCTCTAGGATGGTTCTACCTCCGGGATATTCACTATGATCATTTCTTTTAAAGCCCTTTATGTGGTGTCGCTCAGACGCCCGACTGTGGCATTTCTTTTAAAGCCCTTTATGTGGTGTCGCCCAGACGCCCGACTGTGGCATTTCTTTTAAAGCCCTTTATGCGGCGTCGCCCAGACGCCCGACTGTGGCATTTCTTTTAAAGCCCTTTATGTGGCGTCGCGCAGACGCCCGACTGTGGCATTTCTTTTAAAGCCCTTTATGTGGCGTCGCCCAGACGCCCGACTGTGGCATTTCTTTTAAAGCCCTTTATGTGGTGTCGCTCAG